>NC_030384.2:35213031-35516603 GCF_001625215.2 Daucus carota subsp. sativus | reverse complement strand
TGATTAATTGATAATTATGATTAAGACAACTTATAAATGATAAATTATATACAAATTTCAATAATCAAAAATATTATTTTTGATTAAACTAAAAAATTATGACTTGTACTCCAATACTCCAATGTTTTTGTGTACTCCATAGAACTTAACTCAGTTCTATGGAGTACAAAAAATATTGGAGTATTGGAGTACAAAATTGATACAATATAATCTAGTCACTTTAATCTTATTTTTTTTGTTCTACAATATTTGTAAACATGCGACAACCTGCAGATTATGTTCTACAACATAAATATTGTAATCAAAAGATAAAACAGTGACTTTTATAAATCGTAGGACATTATGTTCTGCAATATAACTTATAAGCAGAACAACAATCTTAATGCTTGTTAAAGTTGAAAGATATTAATGATTAATTGACAATTATGTTTAATACTACATATAAATGATAAATTATATATAAATTTGGGTAATCATAGATATTATTTATGATTAAACTAAAAAAATATTATTTGTACTCCAATACTCCAATGTTTTAATGTACTCCATAGAACTTAGCTCTATATATATATATATATATATATATATATATATATATATATATATATAGGGTAGCAATCCATGGCATACCCTCTTATATGGAGTTACGTAGCACACCATTATAAATATATACATAATATATATTCTATTATATTTTTTATGAAATATAATTGCAAATTTTGATTATTAAACCGAAAACGAAGTTATACAATTTTTTTATTCTAAAGATCATCTAAAATTATGCAATATCTCAACATGATTCTATAACAGAATAATAATCATCCAGAATTATTCTGTTGTAGAATCAGTTTTGAAAATATACTTTTTTTAATCAAATTTTAAGTGTCAAATTACTTAAAATAGATTTATTTTATAGTACCCTATATTAGAATCATGTTTTATATGTATTCCAATTTATAATTAAATTGATGATTTATAGTGGCGCACTATGTAACTCCATATAAGGAGTCACTCTTTTGAATGTTGGCCTATATATATATATATATATATATATATATATATATATATATATATATATATATATATATATATTATATTCTTTTAAGTTTTACTAGGTCTTGTATTATGATTGCTCTAAGTACCATGCTAATGCTAAAAGCAACATATGGTAACTAGGAAGGAAGAGAAGTGTTTATAAAATTATGGCTAAAATATTTTATATTCTGCAGGAATGTATGGGCAGGCAGAACGAAGAACTTGTCTCCAGAAGCTATGGTAATGCAAAATAAGTTTCGAGGCCATTCTACTCCCAGCCAGAGTATTATAGACTGCATTATCCACACGGGTCATCAGGATGATGAAGATACGGCAGCTCTGGTTGTGACGGGGTCATTCTATATCTGTTGTTTTCATGTATATTTTATGTAATATTTTTGTTTGTAAGAGTCCTGATTGTTCTATTGAAAAGATTGTCGGTAGGTCTTAGACAGATGATTATACAATTAGTTTGGGAACTTGGATGGGTTGAGAAGAAATGTAGAGATTTGACTAGCGTACTCTCACCGTCGGTTACATATGTTTGTAATATTTATTTTGATTAATATTTTAATTTGAATGTTGTACAACATATTTGTTTTTTTTTTAATTTTTGGATATAAACTTTTTCTAAATAATAATTAATTAATCTTTTAGTACCTTATCTTAGCTGATATACAGACGAACTTTCATTTATCACACAATATAATCCACATATGACAAATTATGCTACATTGATTAGTGGAGGGACTTGTTTTATCAAAACCCAATAGATGTCATTCATTAATCATAAACTTATACACATCAGTCGAAATTGGTTTGATGAAATCTCTGAGAGATTGTCGTTGAGATAAAATGGAAAGTTGAAAAACATACATATGTATAAAAACATATTTATGCGAGTGGCTACAATGGTTAGATATCGATCTTTATCTATACATTTCACACCCTTTTTTATGAGCAAAAATAAGTTCTATATATCTACTTAATAAAATTACACTTTACATCTCGTATGTCTCAAACTCGATAGAACCTACCCCATTTTTATGGATGAACGTTAAAATTGACTGCTAACATTAGTCAATAGGGAGAAAATTGTTCTTTTATTCTACAATCCAGCAGCTGTTCTAAATCGTTCTAAAACCTCAATACCCAATTCAAACACAGCTGATTGTCTAGAATCCTAATTACTCTTACTTAGCCTAATCAGTTACTTGCAATTCATGGCTTCTAAAGCATTAATTCGTCTTAGTAGACCTGGTATGATTCTTCGCGCAAGATCGTAAAAAAATTACACTTATAATCAACACAACTAATGAATCGATGCCCAACATTTGAGTCGGTCCAAGACGTTCTCTCAACCACCGTCTTTGATGGCGTACAAAGACACATCTCATCCATGACGACCTAGATGAGATAGAAGATATTTAGGGTTTGTAGAGAAGACCTGTATATGATGAAAAAGAAACATAATTATATTAAGATGCAAAGAGCTGATATATACACAATAATATAATCGTTGAAATGCATAAATCCCGTTATATCCTTGAAAATTTTAACGTTAATGTCTTAATTTGATGCTAAAACGGACTGAGGGTGTAGCTTGTATCGGGTTTGAATTAAACACACGGAATGCAAAATGCAATTTTGTAAAGTAGAAATACAGAATTGATTTTTGGCCATAGAATAGGGATGCAAAATACTATTCACTCTCATATTATATACTTATATATAATAAGCGTAAGGGAGAAAATTTGGTCGCATGGTCCTGTGGTCCAAAAGCTTATCATCCGTTGGATCGTATATTGAACAAATAAGCACCGTTACATTAGAACAAAATTAAATTCTGTTCTATAAGGAAACTGACATCTACTTGCATGTTTATAATTCTTTTTTAGAATTCAAAACAAATTCTGTCTTTCATGTGTTTTTGGTTTTTTTTTAATTCAAAATAAATATTTCCTACAAATTTTAATTGTGGAATCGTATAAATCACACCGTCACAAGATTATTTTTATCCATCGGATCGTATATTGAACAAATAAGCACCGTTGGATTAGAACAAAATTAACTTTTGTTCCATAAGACAACTGATATCTACTTGCATGTTTATAAATCCTTTTCTGAATCCAAAACAAATTCAGTATTTCACGTGTTTATGATTTTTTTTTATCTAAAATAAATATTTTCTACCAATTTTATTTGTAGAATCATATAAATCGCACAGTCACAAAATTATTTTTACCTAATATATTTCAAAATTAATAAGCCCGATTTATGTGAGGAACAAATACAAAAAAAAAATTTCTTAATCCAAAACAAATTCTACCATCTTATTGCACGTTTATGATTCATCTTCTTAATTCAAAACAAATTGTGTTCATCAATTTTAATCCCGAACCATAAAAATTTTTAAAAAAATATTTAAATGACATTATAATAATTCTAATATAAAATACATTTATAAATATAATCTAATAGGAGTTGGTTTAAAATTTGATAGAAAGAATTTAATACTTTGCATATATACAATTTTAATTTATTATTTATAAATTAATTTTTTCACACCATTTAAAAATATATTTAAAAAGTTTATAAATAATTAAAAAGCTCCCGTGCCTTGCACGGGCTATAAGCTAGTATAATTAACAAGCATAGAGATGATAAATTAGTTGTATATTATAGTACTACCGAATAAATACTAACTATTAGATCTTATTTTTTGATAAATAATTAAGATTATATGATTAGTAGTATTTTTGCCGACTCCGCAAAGCCATTTCTTTAATATTTAAAATTAACTAATTTATATAAATGAATATGAATAAAAAAATTAATTTAGTTTATTTCAGTTGCTTAAAAAAAATATTTTGTCCGTTCCTTTTGCAATATTCATTTTGAAATTCAAGTGTATATTTTTAAGTTGGGCTTATTATTGGGCTATTTGTGCTCTACAGGTTTATTCTTTAACAACAAATGGGCTTATTACAGTAATTGGTGGTTGAGGTTGCTATGCCTTTAGTTTTATTTTTCAGTTTAAAAAGAAAACACAAAAGCAGAGCTCGAAATTTGGGGATTGTTGCGAGCACAATATTCATCTTAACTTCATCTTCTCTCGCACTTGGTAATCCATCTTTTTTGCTGAGCTTTTATCTTACACTATCATGTTCTTCAATCAATTTGTGATTGTGTTTTCTCTAACTGCAGGGATTGTTATAATGAATATGGGGGAGAAATCATTAGATTTCTTTGTTTGAACTATGATGGGGATATCATTAGATGCAAAATGCAATTCCAATAAATACTAACGGCTAGATCTTTATTTTTGATAAATGATTAAAATTATATGATTAGTAAACGATATTTATATATAATATTTAAATATAAAATATAATTTATACTTTAGATGTTCTAAATAACAATGAACATGTCCCCTGCCTTTTTATGTTCTAAATAAAGCAGCATGACGAGTTGGTTTTGTAATTAGAATATAATTTTTTTCCTTTCATATTCTAATCAAATAAAAAGAGGTTTTGTAAATAAAATGTTACAAGTCTTATCGTAAAATTCATAACTATCTTTTATACTTTTATATTTTGTTTTAACTGGAATATAATTGTTACATTATTACTGTTATTTTTATACCCATGTATGAATCAAAGTATAAAGTATTAGTAAGTTAATTTATAAATAACATTAAATAATATTATATTATATTATATATTAATACAAATATATAATATAAAAAAATCTGATCATCATACCAATAATTAAAATAAATATTTTAAAAACATATTCATGCATTACAGAGGTTATAACTAGTACACATAATACTTCTTCTCTCCCATCCTCCTACAATTTACCGGCACTTCCACTTAAACATCACAATACATAATAATATACATATTTCTATATACAATTCATCAATATATATATTTTACTATAACACATCCCAGTTGTAAATACATCGATCATCAGTAGGTAGGTTGATCATTTGCTGCTATATTATTGATACTCTCAAGGTTTTGATGATGACACTAACAGCAAGCTAATAACATGAAACTGATATGTGTTAGCATGCTATCAAAGGTTGTTTATGCGAACTAACAATGTTTCAGGATGTTAGCATGATTGTAGCTGTCAGCAAGCTTACAGGATGATTTACAAGCTATCAGCAGGCTAACAGCGTGAACAGAGAAACAATCGGATAAAGATCAAAGTCTATTTTCATGGAGAATTAATAGGAAATGAATTGTAAGGATTCTAATATCTTTACTGGGATGATTTCAAACGTGAATTATCTTTTACTCAGTAAACATGTGTCATCCAAACGTTCATCATTCAAATCAAATTTAAACGTGAGGTTGTTACCAAGATCGTTGGAAATTTGTTGGATTGTGACCGTTAGTATGATATATAAATACTTATGTGTGGTTTCGGTTTTAAAAAGAAGGAGACACACCAAGCTTTCTAAAATACAACTCTTTACATTGCTAAATCTTTTCTTGAGCTCTAGTACTTATATTCGTATATATATCTATATTGAGAGTTCATAGTTTCGGTTGTATTACACTTATTCATTGTATTGTTCAAGGTGTAATATTTTGTTGCTGTGTATCCAGCTTGTGAAACAAAGGAACAAGGGGACTAGTTAGCTAGAAGAGTATACTTGGGAAGTATAGGTCTTGGAGAGCTTATGGTTCGTGGTTCAGGGGTTTCAGCAGGCTGATAACAGGAACAAGGGATAAAGGGAGTTATATTATTGAATCTTGTAATCGTTGATATTATTGATTAATAATATAATCTCTTACCAGTTGGTAGGGGACCAGGACGTAGACCAATAGGGTTAGGGGTCGAACCTGGCTAAAATTCTTGGTGTTGCTAACATACTGCTTTATATTCTCTGCATTGTATTTATCTTATTAGCATGCTAACTGCTTACTCTGAAACTTAACAGCAGGCTGTCATTGACAGATTAATTATTTGGTAACTTATAAAAATCAACAAATTAATTTACTCTTTGAAAATTTATATACATGATCATCAATTTTTCTTATGATAGAGTTCGTATTCTATAACTGGACCAACGTGACTGATAAGTTGGACCCTTTTTCAAGTTGGTATTACAATACTCGGATCATAATGGTACTTTTTATCCAAACTCGGGTCAAAATCAGACCAATTCAGATCAGAAAACATTGAAACCAAAAACATTTATAGAATTTGATATGTTATTATAACATGTAATATATGTTACATATAAATATCAGAGTTGTGTTCTGTATAGTACTAACTTTTTTGTAGTCTTTGTAGACCACGTAATTTATCATTGGATCACAACACTAATGAATGGCTTATAAGGATTTGCAGGACCACATATTTTGCAATTGTAAAAAGGACTATCCCCTAAATCCCTATACATCATTATCATCTACATCTCTCCTAAAAATATTCAGTTACAAAAAATTCATCACTGTTTATCAGCTTGCAACATTATCGTGGTTTGCATGGTGTTACATCTCTCAGCATAGCATCACCACCAGACTGGCATCATCGACTTCAATTATGTTTAGATGTCAGTTGCAGAACATCCAACCCAACTATTTCAATGATCATTTTTTATTTTCATTGTATGCATATGTTATACATCATATGATGTGTAGAATTTGTTTAATTAATGTTAATTTTGTATAACTAAACTTGAGTGAAAATGGGTTTTAATTGAAGAACAAACAAATGTCCACTTGTTTTTTATAGATAATGTTTTTTCCCGAAATGCATGTCATCTATTTTAATCAATTGGAGGTGCAACCCAATGAAGAAGAAGATCGAGAATCCGTGATGAACGAACTGGGCAAACAAGGAACATAGAGTGCAGAACTAACTCAGACAAATGGAGGTGCAACACGATGGAGAAAAAGATCGAAAATCGGTGATGAACGAAGTGCGTAAACAAGGAACATAAAGTGCAGAACTAACGCAGAGTATGGAGATAGATACAAAAAAAAAACAGAACCATTACTGCTACCTTGATTGTAACTTGCGGTTGTAACTGTTAGAAAATGTAACTACTGTATTTTATACAATAAATCTAATATTCAACCAATAAATGTAATTTTAAAAATAATAAAATGAGTTTAATAAAAATCGTGAGATCACAAATAATGAATGTCTAAGATGTTGGTCTATGATACTACAATAAATGTGGTCTACAAGGATATTTATTCATATATATTAATAGTTTTGTTCTCTATAATTTAATTTTGATATATCCATTTTTTTTAGTACCCATATTGGATACTTCCACATTAACCCGAATATTCGTTACTCGATGGCTCATCGAGATAAACATAATTCTGACTTTTAATTAGAACACTAATTAGAGTATTGCATTGACTTGTCATTTGAGACTCAGAGTTCTTTTTAGTTCCATTGTCATAAGAGCAAGTCCAACAATGTCCTTAATTGATGTCCTAAGTTAAAATATAAGGCAATTGGATGAAATGTGTGCTCCAACAATGTCCTAATGGTGTCTTAAACCACTAGGACATCCAACAAGTGCCTTATTTTTGAGGCACTTCTAAGCATGTCCTAAACTAATTTTCTCATTAAAATATTAACTTTCCACCATTTCAATGCATATCTCTCCTTTTACTTTTTTACTTCCCTCCAATTCTAATTCAAATAAATAATTAGTTTAATAATAAGGCACAATTATAAGGCATGTTGTTGGAGTTCATGTATCAAAAAGATGTCCTAAATTACTAGGACATTATTTTTTATTATGTTTATAGGGCACTTGCTAATACACTGTTGGACTTGCTCTAATGTCTCTAATTTTTGTATGACACTCCCACTCTTTCGACACGTGACCATAAATTTTGACATTTATAGTTTATTATGAAATTTAAAAAAAAGAATTGAATGTAAAATTTTAAATTCATAATCTCACACACACATGTCTGTAAATATATGCATCGAAGGGTTTTGACTTTTGAGCATCAAATACATTGGAAAAGGATGAAAAATAATTACAAAATCAAAATCCTCTACAAGATCCATGCAAAAACATAAGATTTAATTCAGAAATAGATGATTTATATATCTTATTGAAGCTACGCATATATGGAGATAGATATACATCTTTATCGGTATCTACATGAACACTCCAAAGGTCCAAGGATCGATAAGGGAGGGAGGTAACAGCCGCCAAAAGATCTAGATCTCTCACTCATATCTCTCTGCTAGGATTTTCTCAAAAACAAATTTCTTTCCATATATAGATGAGTCTATCAAGAGATATAAATAAAATAGCGACAGAAAGATAACACTCTTGTCACTAATTTAATTAGTGTAAATAGTTATCTAAAATTCCTAACACTAATCCAATAGTTATCTAAAATTCTTTTTCATTTTCTAATTAGAACTCATCTAATTAGTTAATACTATTTCCGTTTTGAAATATATGTCGCTTTATCTTTTGGCACGTATTTTTAAATTTTTTGACAGCATAGCTAAAATCATTAATTTTATAATTTTGTTCTGAATTATAATATTAGAAATATATTATTATCATTTTTTAAAATAATAATATTACCTATGCAATCAAACGACATTGAATTACGTGTCAAAAAGTCAAACGACCTATATTTCAAAACAGAGGAACTAATAGAATTTCAAATTTACTTTAAATAATTTCATATTTATTTATTTTTTTCAATTAAGCCTCACTTAATTAATATCATATATAAATTTGAATTACATAATTAATTTAAATTATTTCTCCTTTAAGTTTTTTTTATGTGTGACCCTTTAGGTTATTATTACATTACAATAATTTTATTATTCAATAAAAGCACTCGATTTACCTGGTTATCTGTTACTCCCTCTGTTTTTTTTTACGCTTTGACTTTGGACACTCATTTTAATTAATTGATTTGGCCGGGTAGTTAAAAATATTATTTTTAATTTTTTTCTAAATAAAAATATATAACAATATTTTTAATCACAAAAACATTCAATAAAAATAATAAATTTTACTATCCGCTCAACCTACCTAAAGACGTGTGTCAAAAGTTAAAACGTCAAATAAAAAAACAGAAGGAGTAATGACGTTTGGAGATGGAGATGCTCCACGTAGAAATTTTTTTGGAGACTCATATATACTCCTTCCATCCAACCAATTGTTCATGTTTGGTTTGAGTACAGAAATTTAGAAATATGTATAAATAGTGTAAAACAGAAAGAAAAATGGATGAAATAGTGGGAGCCATCGATTTTCAATGTATAAAAGGGAGATAGTAAAAGAAAAATAGTGAGACCAATTGACTATTTTTGATAAGTTTTGAAATGTGAAAAATTGGATGAGATATCACAAAAAGAAAAAGAAAATCGTAAAGAAATGGTTGGGATACAACGAGTGATAAACTTTTCTTGGAATACTTAACTTTTTTTAATCTTAGAATGATCTTTCTAAAACAATTAGAGATATCAACTTTTTTCTATTTTATTTCATATTAATATTCTTGGAACCCATTATTTGAAAACAAGCAACCAGACCCACTTTGTAAAGGATACTATTACATCGTACCAAATTCTATTTATATTTAATTATTTACTTAAAATCAGTGTTACAGAAATCGGAAATCGGACCTAATCGATTTAGCTACTGATTCAGGGATTAATCGGAAGGATTAATCGGAATGAAAATCGGATTTATTTTAATATTAATTTATTATTTAATATTTAGTTATTATTATATTAGCTATTTAGTAACTAATATATTAACTATATTCATAAACTCTATAATTATTCATATATAAAATAATATAGTATTTTAGTTTTAATAACTTATCATATACTTCGATTAAGAAATATATATAAGGATTAATCGAATTTCAAAAATCGAATCGGTGACCGACTTTGCGGGGGATTAATCGGAGATTAATCGGTTAAATCGGGGACTTTTAGAACACTGCTTAAAATCAAAAAATAGTATATAAACGTTGGGCATGTTTGTTTACTAGAAGCATAAGCTGCTTCTGACTTTTGCTTTTTTTTACCCGTTTGTGTAAAGAAGCGGAAACACTTTTAAGAAGCTGAGAATCTTAGCTTCTCTCTCACAACTTCTGCTTCTTTTCCAAACACTTTATTCACTTATTTACTTCTCACTTCTGCTCCACTTCTCTAATTAAGAATCTGAGAATCTTAGCTTCTCTCTCACAACTTCTGCTTTTTTTCCAAACACTTTATTCACTTATTTAGTTCTCATTTCTGCTCTACTTCTCTAATTTAAGCAAGAAGTCACTTTTTTTAAGTTCACTCAAACGGCCCAGTTATATACCCTATACGTAGAAACTCTTTTTGCAAACTTTTTATTTATCTATTATTCTGCGAATACAAAAGTCCAAGTAACTTGAAACCACCCGTTACTGACAAGACAAGAATAGCTTTAGCATAGCTTCTGGAATCGAACAAGGGGCGAGCAAAAGAGTTTTCTTATCAGAAAATTAAAAATGCCTACCTTAAATTTGTTCACTAATATTCCTGTCGACTCTGTAATTGCCTCCGATATTCTCAAGGATGCTACCAAAGTTGTTGCCAAAATCATTGGCAAGCCCGAGTCTGTATGTCCCTTCATTCTTTGCTACCTATCATAATTTTGTGCTTGTATATAAAATGCTTAATACTCATATGAACAACAAGTGTTTGATGAATTTCCGCTATAAATTACTGGACGTATTGTTGCATATTAAGTTTGCTTGTTCTCTGGTGTACATTATTTAGTGTAATTCTTAAATTATGCTTCTGCGGTATTCTGATTTACTGTATTTAACGGAACATCGTAAATGGCTTGTTAGTCGATTGCCTTTTGTGCATTACAATGCCGAATACTACTCCTTGAGTCCCCTTAATTGTATACATCGGGGTAGGGGTGTCAATTTCGGTAACAAGTCATGTTCGTGTCAGCAATCGGGTCAAGCAAAAATCAATTAAAATTGAATAAATTTGAAATTTGAATTTTTTAGAAATGAAATTCTAATCTCGGGTCATTTCGGGTCCATTTCGGGTCACTTTCGAGTTTTATTTCCGTAAATCGGGTTGCGGATTGGGTCGGGTTCGAGTCAGGGAAGGGACGGGGATACGGCATAAGAAAAGAAATATTTTAAAATTAAGTTATAGAAATATATTTTATAGGAGCATTAAAGTATTATGTCCAGCAGTAAAAAAAATGCATAGAAATGAGTAGAACGGAGTGAGTATCATATAAGCTGAGATTAAGAATGGTCCGTACAGCCTTATGATTTTCTTCAGTGTTGTCAGACAATTTAGATAGATTTCCTAGACAATATATTTTCTGTAGTTTCTCGTGGTTTGTAGGTAATGGTTACTTGCCAAATTACTCTCTGTTGTTTGTTATTCAGTATGTGATGATCGTGCTGAATGGAGGAGTGCCGATTTCGTTTGCTGGTACTGAAGAGCCAGCTGCATATGGAGAGGTGATCTCCATTGGGGGCCTCGGGCCAAGTGTCAATGGAAAACTCAGTTCAACTATAGCCGAGATACTTCAACTGAAGCTTTCTATTGATGCCTCTCGCTTTTACATTAAGTTCTATGATGTTCAGGTACTGTATATAGTCTTCTGGTGCCTTCTTATTAGAGTATTATCCTAGTTCGAGAATGTTGCAGCTGAAATTTCTACCGATAAGTTTCTAACCCTGGCGACATTGTTGGTTCCAGCGCTCGAACTTCGGTTTCAACGGCTCTACATTTTGACAGATAATCAGTGTGGCAGCAAATCAAAGATACTCAAAGGTTAAATCAAATAGCTCCACAATGGAAGACTAGAATCCAAGCCCATGCCGGAGCCCTTGACTGTAAGATTATGCTTTGTTTAGACAAGACACAATACATGATTTCGTGTTGTATCATTTTGATGTTAATCGCAACTCTACATGGATTTCATTGTCATTCAGAAATTGCAATGTAGTCTGAAGTATTTGAAATTAAACTTCATCAATATCACATAACTGTTCTCGATAAAAGTACAGGCGGATTACAGGAAGAAAACAAGGCAGATTCAACAACAAAGTGAAAAAACAGGGAAACATGATTCTATTGATGCACAAAGATAAGGAAATGTATCATTTTGATGTTAATCGCAATTTCAATGTAGTCTAAAGTATTCGAAATTAGGATCTGTCTTGAGATTGTTGTTAAAAATTGTGCGCTAAAAACTCCTGTTCACAAAAACTGTTCTTAAAATTACCAAACAATAGCAATGCCAAACGATAACTTAAACTTCCTACATGACAAGGATCAATATCACATAACTCAATATCATAGTCATTGTTTTTCGATAGAAGTACTAGATTAAAAGGCGGATTACAGAGATCAACAAAGGAAGAAAACAAGGCCGATTCGACGACAAGTGAAGAAACAGAGAAACATAATTTTATTGTTGCACAAAGATGGCGAAATGATCAAGCAAGCTGGCCACAATCAGCAATGACAACAGGCTTGGAAGTCCTTCCACTGGAAGACCCAACTTTCTCAATAGCCCTCACCACATCCATCCCTTCCACCACTTGCCCAAACACCACATGCTTCCCGTTGAGCCACTCCGTCTTCTCGGTACAAATAAAAAACTGCGATCCATTCGTCCCAGGTCCTGAGTTTGCCATTGACAAAATTCCAGGCCCCGTATGCTTCTTCACGAAATTCTCATCCGCAAACTTCGCCCCGTAGATGGACTCCCCGCCGGTGCCGTTGCCGGCGGTGAAATCGCCGCCCTGGCACATGAACTGCGGGATGACGCGGTGGAAACTGGAGCCTTTGTAGTGCAGAGGCTTGCCGCTGCGCCCGACGCCTTTCTCGCCGGTGCAGAGGGCGCGGAAATTCTCGGCGGTGCGGGGAGTGGTGTCGGCGTAGAGCTCCATCACGATGCGGCCGGAGGGCTTGCCGCCGACGGTCATGTCGAAGAAGACTTTAGGGTTTCCCATGGCTGAGCGGCTTGATACTGCACCTATTTTTTAGAGCTGTGTGTGTGTTTTTGTGACTTTGAGATGACTTGGAACGCTGGGGAGACTTGACTTATATAGACTTGGTCAGTAGCGTTGTATCTACGCGACGTTTTTTAATTAATTGTTTTTTTGTATTTCGTTTCTTTCTCTTTCGTTTTTTAATTAAGTCTTTTTCTTTTGCTTCATTATGGGCCGGTTCTTTTCAGCGGAAAATGGGTGTGTTTTATGATTATATAGTACATGTGGACCGATGGAGCACATTGGGCTGCAGGCCCAATCCACAGAGTTATAAAAAGACTTGCTTTTTGGTAGTAAATATTTTGTTTGGAATTTGATACCGGAGAAGATTTCTAATATTCGTCAAAAAGAAATGTTCCAAGAAATTGAGCTTCTCCCATACAAATCATTGAACGATTTGACGAGGTAGAGTATTTTTATTGACTTGGTAAGCATATAACAATGAATCTCCCTAGCAATCCATATAACACCTAGATAAGCTTGAGACGGTAGAGCGGCAGTGACAGCGACCAACGAGGCCAAATTCCAGCAGAGAGCATTTGTTTGAAATCCCAAAATCATGACCATCCCATGTTTTATGAGAACACTTGATTGAATTCACACTAAATATATCCATTCCTCGGGCATCCTCGTCAACACGCTTGCATTCAAAACATTTAAAGCCGCAAGACCAGAACATGCCCTATTCGCTACAAACACAAAATGCCCCTCCAACTCTCCGAGAATCATGCAAATTATTGGCAACATTTTGAAATATTGATATTGATGATATGTCTCATATATTTACTATCAAATTAATAATCTCAATTGATAAGTTTGCACTGAAACTAATTATGCAATGTATTTTCTTATTCTCAATATATTTTCGGATCGAATGCTATATATAAATAAAATGGATCATGCTCCACTAGAAACAGAGATAAAATATAAATTAGAAGTTAAATCATGATCATGTGATTAATTAATCTAAATGTTCGTTTGATTGATCATGGGAATTTAATTCCTATGATTTGAAATTACTATAGAAATTGTAATAGATGGAAAGTTAAATTAGTTGATTAATAATTTTTATGTTATTAGGGGAAGTGGAAATAACAAAGGGGGAGGCATGGGTAAGTAACTTAGTATTCACAATTTCATTAGAAGTTACACTTCTTTTCTTTTTGTCAAACAAACAATTTTAATTAGTTTACATATATTCTCGAAATTTGAACTACTTAGATTTGTTCCAGGAGTATTCAACTGAAATTCTTAAAAAATCTATTTTTATTAATAAAATCCAACTTAATTCAATTTGGATTTTAAAAATGTAATAGAATACTGAGATATTCAATTAGGATTTTGTATAATACTATAAAATATGATATTATTCATTAATCATGATTATGAACTAATGCTACCTAACCCATATCTGGTCCTAATTTTTTCCCAAATGATGTGATAAACATATGTATAATATTAATTAGATGATTTTGGTGTCTCGGGTGTCTCATTAAAATAATGTGAGTGAAACCAACCATAAATTACAACTAGGATTTGAGAAAAAAAAATAGAAATAACTTTTGAAATACCTAGCATTTTTCTTAAATTAGGCTTAAAATCTGATAATGTTCAATCGAGACTATTTAGAATTTATCAATATATGATAATATTCAAATATTAATGGAATTTTTAGACTTCATAAAATAATAGATTTTGTGGGATTGTTTAGTATATTTTATAATTTTTTTAATTTCATCATAATATGTGAGATTTTGAAATACTGTGATTAAATTCTAAAGACATATAAACTAAATTATTAAATATAATTAGAAGCAAAAACAATTTATTAAAAATTTATAAATTAAATATAATGTATTACTTTACTCTGATACATATGCTTATGAATTTAGGGATTGTAGCAGGGTTTATCAGAGCTAACAAGTGAAGGCAACGTTCATTACAGATATAGAAGTACAAGAGAAAAGTTGCATGATATTACATTATATATTATATATACACACCCTGATGATAAAAGTACATATAAATTATATGTAGTAATCTGAATCGCCATTTTGCTCTTTTTATCTGTGATATTTACATATTACTGCACCTAACATATGCATCACTGTTAAGTTAGCAGCTCATTGGATTGCGTTGGTTAACAGCTGCTATAGCAGTTTCAATCTTTATCTTCACTGTATCTATCTCCTTCTCATCTGCCTGCGACCATAAAATACTGGACTTGCTAAATGTGAAGAAAACAACATTCTAAATTAAAACACACATAGGCAAATGGAAGTCTATAACGCCGCACAATCACTAGTAAACAACATGCTAAAAAACATGCTAAATGGGGATGTTAAAACATGGACCAATGGAAGCTTAACACAGCTACATCTGCATGCAAAGTAGACTTGTGTTTTATTTTCCTGTGGGACAAGTGTTATCAATTTGTCTCAAAGACCCCACAAAACACATGCATATATATGAGCTTCGCATGATTTCAAATTATATGCACAAAATTAAATGCAAAATTTTATAAAAAATGAAAATCATTCTTCTTTAAATCAGGAGTGCAATTTCTATTATATGATAAATACGGAAATGAATGAATGAAAATTTATAAATATTTACTTGTAACATATTTCAAATTCCATTCCATTCATTGACATATAAAATATTTTAATTTATTAATTTATCGTGACTACAGTAGGGTTTGAATGATTAATAAGTACTACCCAATTAAGTATCAGCTTCAAATTGGGCAGCTGTTTGATAAAAATATTGACCCCACTAAACTAAAAGCACACACTCATTCCCTATCTACTTCAAAAACGTATTCCTGTCCACTTCAGATGTGTTGCGTTCATTGGTACACAGTATCTTAACGCAAGCATGCCGAACTTTCAGCGCTTTTGTAATTTCATAAACCACGTATATATAAATACTTTTTTGTTTCTTATACCGGGTAGCACGAACCTTCTAACGGGCCTATTTTGCTGCTTAGAGAATGAAAAGAAGAAAAAGAGAAAAGTCCGCTTTATTTCCTTAATTCGGCTTAGAAAGAACCATCATATCGTTATAAGCAGAAACATCAGTAGGATTTTATTTTCAAAGGTGTGACTAAATTGCTTTATAATGACATTTTCACACTAAAAATGACTTTCAAAGATCTGTCAACAGATACATTTACCTATTTTTTTGTTAATTTTCGTAAGATAATCAAAAATAACATTTAACAAAGTTTCTCTTCTTACGAAATTTAAAAAAGATCCTTTTAAAGTGATATCTCTGGAATCGGAAAAATGATAATTTAAAGATGATCACATTGATTTATTCGTATATATCGACCATTACATGGAATCAAGATTTTTTATTACTGTAAGAAGATTAATATTTTACAATATATTAATTTAATTTTTTACTATAATTCGAATAGCTAAATGACAAAGAGTTGTATCCCTAATTATAAGAATTTAAATAAATGCATGTAGCATAAATACTAATCCCTGTCCCGTCGAGTTGAATGTCAGAGAGGGTTGGGCACATATTTTTAATATTTTATAAAATATGGTTCATAAATTATTATTTTTTATATAAAAGTTTAATATTTAAAATTTTATTTAAAAATAAAAATTTGAAAATAAATTATAAAATTATATTTTATAAAGACCTTAGAATACCTGTCAAGTAATGCAAAAAATGTATAGAAATAAATGTAGAAAGGGAGTATAGTTTCATTTCTTCCCCGCGTAACTTCATGTTTTGATTGGTGTTATTTATGTGAGTATATATAGGTATAGGTCCACTATAAATTTATAATCAAAATTTTACACATTTCAACACATGTCATTTTGTGAAAGATTTACCTCTATAAAAACTGTCATCGTCAGGGTAGCAGAGAAGGAAGTAATATTGGCAGTGATAATCTTAAACTTCAATGATTCAAGAGCTTCGCCAAGCTTGATTATTGTGTTCGTTCTTTTACTGCATATCACGCTCGCCACAATTGTTTTTGCTACAACAGACGACACTTTTATCTGCACATTACACACATGTGCATTTTTATATTCATCTCTCGTCCCATCCACGCTGATCAATACTGCTAAGCAAATTTCAAATAGTACTATAATGATACGACTGCATGAGTTCAGTCATGGCTGCGACACCATCGCGTCAGATTTTTTAGATTTGAGAAAGAGGTTTTACAGGTATTTTAAGACTCTTATTGGATCGAATGAAAGGTGTTAAAAGGTGTTAATATATAAATCCGATATCATATTAAGAACTTGTCTATCTACAACCTTAAAATGTCAGAGAAATGTCCCAAATGAAAGAATAATCCAACAAAAAGAATAATGAAATGAAATTTATACTCTAAATTGAGGTTGTTTATAAAAAAATGTTTATGATTCCATTCCTTTAATCATTCAGTTCCAAATAATTTGAATTTAAAATCTAACTCACTTATATTTTGAAAGGAATGCCCATTCAAGTTCTTCGTTATATTTCTCTACAATCTTTATCATAAAATAAAATTAGACTCACTCATTTTTAGTCAGTATTGTTTCATATTTTCTTCTATCTCCATAAAATTTTCTTCTAATTTTCATTTCATTTTCTATTTATTCCATTCCATTCAAGTCACAATCTTAAATTATAATTTTAAAAACTATTTTAATTTGATTTCTCTTATGTTAAACTTTTATTCATATATAAAAAGAAAATATCAAAAATAAGTTATGAAACTAATTTTATATACATCTTAAAATGTGAGCAAAACCGTGAAGACCGTAAAAAAATGAGTGGAATAGAAGTATATAATACATAGTCTAATTAGGTTTTGTTATCATATGAGTGAAAGGGAATTAGATGGCAAAAAAAGGAAGAAAGAAAGAGGTAATGTCCCACCTCAATGACTTGGATCGGTGGTGATGCTGATGATCCTGCACCTCCTGAGACATAGGAAGACAGATGTTGTTGTTCATGCACAGTTCTCTTGTTCTTCTTACACAGTGATGTCTGATCTGCTTGATTCTCGCAAGCCCTGGAGTACTCAAGTTGTGCTATCTCCCCTTGAATTCTTTCTTCTTGTTCTTGCAGTTCTTGAATATAGTTTATTGAATCTTTCACAATCGATGCCTTGTCCATCTGCAACACAAGGCCAATATTATGGCGGAACTAAGGAGAGTCTAGTACGCGCTGATCACGTCTCGGTTGGTCTTAAATCTTGCCAAAAGTTTAATTTTATAAAATATTCAGTTTTATATATACTTTTTTGGATCTCTGTTTTCGGACAGTCTATATGCAATGCATGTGAGATTAGGTTGAGTACCTTAGTTATGTTAGGCACAATAGCTCGGAGGGCATAGAGCCTATCATTTAGTTTCTGCCTTCTGTTTCTTTCGGAGACTATATTTCTTGATGCACCTGATGAAGGCTGGCCTCCGTCTGCTGCACTGGGATCGACGTAGGCTGATAATGTGTTATCCAGCGACAAACTACATGTACACAAAACATTTGTTCAAGTATTGTCATTTCTCAAGAAAATGCTATAAAAATCGTTAACTTATGAAACAATTAACAGGTGCCTGCATGTGTAGTACCTGCCAATGAGTTCTTCAGCATTATAGAATCTGTTGGTTTCCCAGTACCACTGATATTCATTTGAGTCTTCCATTTCGCAACTCGCAACTATGCTTATATCTTTATTCTCTCTAGGTGACGAGGGGATGAGGTGAAGCTTATGAAGGGGTTCAATCGCCTTTTATACATATAAAGAAAGAAGAATATTGCAAGATGGCGACTTAGTCAGTCAGTGGGTCAACCTCGTATTCTTATATAAGAGTACAAAATAGCCTACAAAGTTCAAATGATAATTTGGTTGTTATATATCTCAGAATAAATAAGAATCATTGAATCTTGTTATTTCATAAAAAATTATTATTATACGTACAATAATAGTTGATATTCATATATAATTTATATTTTTATGTTTTCAACTAAATTTAAACAGATTTTGTAATAAAATATGACTCTTATTGTTTTTATGTGCAAAATCTAATAAATATAAGTATTACAAACTTGATATGATTACTTTTATTAGATTCATAACTATTTTCCTCTTTGTACCGTTATAACTGAAATCTAGTTGTTAAATTATGATTTGAAAATATTCATACAACATACGAACTATTAAAATGAATATAATTTTTCTAAAATACCTATCCTCTAAACTTTTGACTAACAAAAATAGTTAGCACTTAATAAATAGGCCGATCGTATATTTACAACTACAATTAGTAAAGTAAGAGCTAACAAACAGGAAGTTTTATAACAATAGTATATGGTTCCAGGAAAATGCGGAATAATTTTCCCCGCTTATTTAATTAATAATATATTTATTTATTAAATATTAGTTAAATCACGGTCATTGGATGGTTTTTAACGTGATGGTGATTGTTTTAGCTTCTAAAGACTCGGAACAAATATTTTACTTTAAGGAATTCAATTATATAATGAGAGTTAAATTACCAATTTTTTTGGTGACTGATCATTTTTATTTTGCAAGTAAAATATTGCATACAAACATTGCAAAATTCGTAATTTTTCAAAAGGTTTGTTGTGCCCATCGCCACATATATGCTATAAGCGCATAATTTTATATTTTTTAGAGATTTTGATTGGTGTGGTGATTGTATATGGAGAGGGTCCATCATTATGAGAGTCAATTAAAATCTACCAAACATTTAAAATTGTGCGCTTAGCATGTGACCATGGGCACACACTGCAAAAACCGTTTTTCAAATCATGTTGTAAAAAGATCATTATTTCATTTAAAATCTTGAATATCATGTATGTTTTACATATAGAATATTATAAAATGTTTATCCTACAAACTATGTTTAGTTTACAGAACATACACATTCTACTTATTATAGACTTTTAAGTAAATTAGTGATTTTTGTAGAACATACTTCACAAAATAATGTTTTATAGTATTTTAATTTGCAAAATTATGAGTTTAGCAATTTTTATACAATATTAGGATATAAGTGGTTTCCACAGTCTCCAAAAAAATTAGTCTCCATAGAACTTTCCACTATATGATGATAATAGATTATAATATTAAAATATTAAATGATTATTTATTTATACATTTATTAACAAATATAGGTTAGATATATATTGATCATAACAGAAATATATAAAAATAATTAAATTAAGTTTTAAGTAATATTATTTATTTTATAATAAATTCAAGTTTACGAATATTTTTATTAGGTTTAGTTGATTCGATTTTGTTTCAATTATGAACTTTTTACGGATAAAGTATATTGATATATAAATTAAAAATTATATAAATATTTTATACCATATTATAAGTGGGTATTAACATCCGTACGGTTGGATCGTTGAAAAATTGATTAGAAAAAATATTTCAGACAATCTGGCACGATTCATGTTTTAGAGACAAGTAATTTCACTGGATTCATGAAAAAGTTGTTTTGATTATATTTTAACGTAATTAAAATAAGTGGGTATTAACAGCAAAAAAAATAAAAAATCAAGCAATTTGGCACGATTCCCGTTTTAGGCACTAGTAGTTTCACTCGATAGATTTTCATTAAAAAGCCACACAGGATAAATTTATTATTTTTTGATTTTTTTTACATGATTAAAATAAGTGGGTATTAACATCCGTACTGTTGGATCGTTGAAAAATTGATTTCACAAAATATTTCAGTAAATTTGGCACGATTCCCATTTTAGGGACTAGTACTTTCGCTAGATTTTCATCAAAAAGTCATACAAGATAAATTTATTATTTTTTGATTATTTTTTTACATGATTAAAATAAGTGGGTATTAACATCCGTATGGTTGGATCGTTGAAAAATTGATTGCACAAAATATTTCAGTCAATCTGGTAGGATTCCCGTTTTACGGACTAGTACTTTCATTGGATTTTCATTAAAAAGTCGTACAAGATAAATTTATTATTTTTTGATTATTTTTTAAATGATTAAAATAAGTGGGTATTAACATCCGTACGGTTGGATCGTAGAAAAATTGATTAAGAAAAATATCCTAGTCAATCTGGCATGATTCCCATTCCAGGGACTAGTGTCTTCACTAGATTTTCATTAAAAAACTAATACAAGATAAATTTATCATTTTTTGATTAATTGTTTACATGATTAAAATAAGTGGGTATTAACATCCGTACGGCTGAATCGTTAAAAAATTGATTTCACAATATTTCATTCAATCTGGCACGACTCCCTTTTTAGGGAGTAATACTCTCACCGGATTGTCATTGAAATGTCGTACAAGATAAATTTATCATTTTTTGATTATTTTTTTAAATGACTAAAATAAGTGGGTATTGCATCCGTACGGTTGGATCGATGAAAAATTGATTTGAAAAAATATTACAGTCAATCTGGCATGATTCTCATTCTAAGGACTAGTACTTTCGCCGGATTTTCATTTAAAAGTCGTACAAGATAAATTTATTAATTTTTGATTTTTTTTACATTACTAAAATAAGGGGTATTAACATCCGTACGGTTGATTATAAATTTATTTATTTTTTTATTACCATACGTGTTAATCCTTAGTTATATAAAATATCTATTTTGAAAATGAGTGGAAAAATATCGTCATTTTTAAAAATAACGCATAAATAAATTGTGCTTCCAACACATTATAACTTGCTTTTGATATATATGACATATGTCTAAAAATTGCTGATTAATCACGATTATGTTCTAAAAATCGCTGATTAATCACCGATTAATCCATGTTCCGTAATTCGCCGAACTGATTAAATCTCCGATTAATCACCGATCAATCCGATTAATCCCCGATTAATCCTTGTTCCGTGACTTCACCGATTAAGTCTGATTCTCGCTTTTTACAACACTGTATATGACAAAGAAAATTAGGTTTTAATATCGTGTGTTCAACATTAGTTATTATTATGTTGCATACATTTATAATACTTTATAAATTATTATTCTGGGGTTATTGGTACCTAAGGACGTGGAAACATAAAATATTGGTTATAAAATACATTTACCTTAATTCTCCCATTAAAAAATTAGTTTATATACAAACGTTATATATGCGCGCGCGTGTATATATTGTACACATAGTTTATTTATGGAGTTTTCCGATGAAATGGTGATGTTTTTTTAATATTATTTTCAACATAAATATTATATATAACTAATAATTAACTCGTTAAAAAATAAAAAATATATAAGTTTTTAACTTTAATTTTTATTATACCAAAACCCACTCCTATATATATTAACGATTTTATAATCATTAAATTTAATGATTTTAGGGTGATTCTTTAGGTTTCATATATTAAATTTAGAACAATGTCACGCATCCCAAGATATTTTTGGGAAAAGTGTTCACAAATATTTAGTTAGATGATTTCAATTGGTTTTAGTTGATGTGCATAGCGATTTTTCTATTATTAAGGATGAAAGTGAAAGCAATAAAAATTTACCCCTTTTTCGGAGTAATTTTGTAGGATATCTAATTTTTTTTCTTGAATTCTATTATTGTTTAATTATATATCATATCTTAATCAATTATTTTATGAATAAAAAAAGATGTATTATGCTAATTTAATTTATTATCTATTTTTCTATGATGGAATGCAATTCTATTTCTATGTGTATATATATATATATATATATATATATATATATATATATATATATATATATATATATATATATATATATACACGATCTTATTTTAATACAAACTACTAAAATGAAATTTAATTTATAAATCAATGCTATTTTGGAAAATAATAAGGATTGTAAGATAGTAGAATAGACTTCAAGATGGTTTGAGCGGGTCATGTGAGGTCTATTAAAGTAGGGATGATGATGCTCGTGAGACTGGGGTGGTGTAGAGTCTAGACTCTTATATTTATTTAAAGTGCATATGTGATTTATGCGGAGTCTTGGTGAGATTGCGAGCTCTAATGGATTGCTCATGAGACTGGGGTGGTGTAGAGTCTAGGCTCTTATATTTATTTAAAGTGCATATGTGATTTATGCGGAGTCTCGGTGAGATTGCGAGCTCTAATGGATTTATTTAAAGTGCGGATGTTAAATAAGGTTGGTGGGTGTGTGATGGCATATGTTGAGTCATTTTTGTCAAATGAAACGATTTACTTCCATGTATATACTAGTTTTATTATAATAATTATTATTTGATTAATTATATAATTATTCATTATATATTTATATATGTATTTGTTTTGATCTGAATGAGGTTTTGAATTTAGAATTTTGATTCAATATATGTAAAATACAAATCCGAATTATTTTGTATTAAAAAATTAAATTTAAATGTAAAATTTTCAGTTATTTTTTTCTGGTTGGGTGAAACAAATCAGGTAATAATAATTTCGGATTATTTCAAAATCTCTAATGAGGGGGACGACTGTTTGTTTATTAGGATATTACTCTTTTTGTCTCTTAATTTTTTTTTATGTCATGAAACAAATTACTGATTTGTGTCTAATTTGTAAGACTATATAATTCATATTTATGAGTACTTTAATACGGTGTAATTTTTATATTTAATTTTATTAAACAGTAAAAACATTAATAATAAAAATATTTGTTAACAAACGTGATAAAAATAAATATAAAAAATATTAAGAGTACTCGGGAGTTCGCGAATCTGGGCCGGAAAGAAACTCAAACAGGTAGTTAATTTGACTATAGTTAATACTTGCGATGGTATTCTTTTGCTATTACTCCGACCTCTACGTACGTTATTTAGCTGGTGTTTGGGAACCGGGGTAGAAGTCAACCTCAGCTTATTTGACAGTGTTTGGTTACAGAAGCCATGAGTATTTTTCAGGGTTTTTGAAGAAAAAAGTTTGGAAGATAAAAATGGTACTCCCTCCGTTTCATTTTAATAGCCTTTTTAGAAATGAATTGTTGTTCCAAAATAAGTGACTTTCTCTTGTTTTCATGCATTATTTGATAGGTGAATTTCTATTCTACCCCTCGTTAATGCAACTTGTATTTTCTATGCAATATAAATAATAGTTTAGTTTGACTTTATTAGGGGTAACTATGTAAAATTATTCAAATAAACATCTCAATAAATGTAAAAATTGGTTTGTGTGCATCTCTCTAAAAAAGCAGTTAAAATGGGACAGAGGGAGTAGTATTTTTTTGAGTTTTTTTAGTGATTTGTTTTTTTTTATGAAATTTTTAATTTTTAGCATGTAATGAATTTAATTTATTAATAAAGTTTCTTGTATTTTTATAATTTTTTATAATTTATAAATTTTAATTACCAAACACTCAATTGACTTATAAGTTAAGTTATCCAAACACTTTTAATTAAGTTCACTTATCACTTATAATTTTCTTCTTTATTTTAAACAATAAGTAGCTTCTTTTAAGCTAAGCCAAACGGCCCCTTAATGCTATCCAAGTTTTTTTTTTACTTAACGTTCTATTAGAATATTGTTTGATACATTATTTCAAATTTTTTATTCTAAATTTAAATAAAAGTTTAATGATTGGATTTTTATATAAAATATAAAATTTTTAAAAAATTATATTTTATATATATTTTCAAATACGTGTCATATAGTCAAAAAAATCGCAAAGATATTAAAGAGATGGATGAAAGAATACATATGCTTCTGCGATTTTGCCTTTAAAAACACCTAGTTCTAACCTCGTCCTAACTATTTTCATGTGGTGGAGTCAAAATATTTATTATCCAAATTATAACTTAAGTGTATATATCTTAGTTATGTACATTATTTAAGGCTTCCTTTTTGAGTCCATACATAATAATTGAGAATTATTACCTCAAATCGTGATGAGGCTACTTAATAAATGACATCAAAGTCTAAATCGTAAGTAATATATAGTACGTGGATTGAACGGTATAATTTAACATTCAAGTGATCAATTAAAATCTTTCAAACTTACAAATTTTAAATCTTTCAAATTTATTATATTTTTGTCGTAAATTGGATATTTACTACTGGGAGGTTAAATTCCGGTTATAAAAAGACCGGTTCATTACCGTGCTAGTCGTGGAACATGTTCATCATGTTTAATTTGGTGGTATGAAAAGAGTTTTACGCCGTCTACGTGCGACACGTTTCTGCAAATAAATTGCCGAAAATATCAGACAGGTTTTAATATATTCTTCGCATCAACAACAACTCAAATCAAAGTCGGCCGCTTGACATCAGGAGCAACGGTTACGCTCGCGGACGTCCCGGTCATCCCCCAACGTTAAAAGCCATTCGACCGACCAGCACCGCTCCTGTCCAGTTTACTAGATTAGTACTATTTCAACGTAATCAAGTCTTGAGAGGACTTGTTTTTCATTATAACGGCAGACCACACACGTCCACACTCGGAAGTCGGAGGGCCATGGACCATGAATCAGGATAGGGAGAGCTTGGCATGGCTACGTGTACTGTACTATAAAAACGATGTTTGGTTAATACACTGTACTATTGGTTAACATATCATGCCTTATGAGATTGCTTTCCGTTATTTTGGAGATCATTTTATAACCACTTTCACGTACACATTGTAAGTACTCATGAATCTCTATATTATAAAAATGACGCGGATAAATAATTCATGTCTTATGAGATTGTCTTTATGTTGGAGATCATTTCGTGACCTCTTTCATGTACAATAAATACATGAGATCTAGAATTAAGAAAGAAAATATGATAGAATATTTACAGATATTTATATAATAAAAACAGTGTTGAGGTTTTCATTATATTGAAAATATTTCATAACCATTTTCATGTACACATTATACATAGACGAGATTCGGAAAAAATTTCTCTGATAGAAGTACTTACATATCTAGAATAATTTTTTTATCCATGATATTAATTGAGTAAAATTTTGATGTATTCTTATAGTTTCAATTAAAATTTATGAGACACATTTATTAATTTTGTAAGATTTGTAATGATGAAACTGAATTTCGATTTTTTCAGAGTGTAAAATTTGTAATGGTGCAGCTCGGAATTGAAGAAAGCCTAAACATATTTTCTGGGATTGTGCTCTTGCAAGAGAAATCCGGCGAATGGTTACCGGTTGGTGGAGTCTGAGTACTAGCCAGTCCTCTGGCTTATAAATAAGTTCCTTTATAATATATATATCTTTAGAATTAAATTGTAAGACAGTTAATTTGGTGCACAATCATTTGTGCATTACTTTGGTCACTATGGCTGATCAGTTTGAAGTGATCAATCAATAATAAGAGTGATAGTGAGAAGCTGCTGAAGTTATTAATAAAGACAATAGCATTCAAATGGGGTTTAGCTAGCAGTGACTTCTCTTCAGAATGGGAATAATTCAGGCTAGCTGTTGTTACAAGGGATCATCTTATTTTTTATGGTATTTAGGAGCCGTTTGGGTGAGTTTAAAATAAATGTTTCTTTCTTAAAATAAATAAGTGGAGTAGAAGTTAAAAATAAGATAAGACTTATAAATAATTAAAGTGTTTGGGAAATAAGTAGAAGTTCTGAAGCTAGCATTTCTAGCTTTTTATAAGCATTTCTTTGACTTTTTACACAAACGGTACGAATAAGTGTTTGTAACTTATAAACCGCGAAGCCCGGCTTAAAAGGGGCCGCCAAACACCCACTATGACAAATGAGGTAAAGTATTACTTTTAATTAATATTTTTTCTAAATTGAAAAGTTGACTGCATGCATGCTTAATTTTATTAGGAGAGAAAAGTATTTAAAATAATTATATGAACTATATACATTTAAAGCACCTAAAATTACCTCGAAAAAAACACCTAAAATTAGATGTCAATTGTCAAAGCATCGAAATTAAAAAAATGGAACTGAGTGTTCATCATGGTCATCAAACTTGTAACTGCAAGACCTAATATGAGATTGTTCGTAATAATTTGATTTGTTTGTTAAGTATTATTGTTTATTTTATTAGTAATAAGATTGCAATTGTATATATGACCAATTTTTATAAGTGGTGTAATTAAGTAGAAATATAAAATTTATGTACATATACATTATTACCATATTTATATTTAAATAAATCAACTTTAGAAATTTGATAACCCATAAAAGAACACTGATCCAAAGAAATAATCGAGGTAGATAGATTCTTGATGACGATGTATGAATTAAAAATATTATAGTCCATTTTCAAAAAAAAAATATTATAGTCCATCTGTCCCATTTAATTATATACATTTTATTTTAACTACTCGACACCTATTTCAACACTCTCATTATAAAATATAGTTATGCAACTTTTTTTTTTGAGATTTTCCTCCTTTGAATAAAATTTAACATCCAAACTTTAATTCAAAAAAAAATCATATAACTATATTTTACGGGAGCACTAAAATCATGTCGCGTCCCCGTCCCCGTCCCCGTCCCCATCCCCAATGTATACTATCCCGGGAACGGAGGGAGTAAGAGATATAAAAAGAGTGACACATGTAAGGGGTGTTGGCCCACGCTTAAAAACCCGGCTTTTATAAGTTAGAAACACTTGTTCTTAGAAGCACTTATTCCTATCGTTTCTATATAAAGTCAAGAAGTATTATAAAAAATTAAAAATATTAGTTTTTATTTCATGACTTCTATTTATTTTCAACACATTTTAATCACTTGTATGTCTTAGGGGTCGTTTGGGCGAGCTTAAAATAAGTGATTTTGGTTTAAAGTAAAAAAAAATGAAGTAGAAGTTTTGGTTTAAAGTAAAAAAAAATGAAGTAGAAGTCAAAAGCAAGTTAAGACCTCTAATGATTAAACTGTTTGAAAAATAAATAGAAGTCCTAAAACAAAATATAAGTAATCCTAATTTTTTTTAAATGCTACTTGACTTTTTCCACTACAAATAAGTGTTTCTAACTTCCGAGAAGTCAGCCTTATAATCGATTGTACTTGCTTCTTATTCTTTTTTTAACATTAAGTAGCAAACACTTATTTGAGCTCATCTAAACGGATCTATAATCTGAATCGCTACCGGCTCATTAATACTAATTGAAGACGACGTTCATTATTGAAGTACAAGAAAACAGTTGCATGTTATTACATTAATTAAAAATAATACAGCCGCCGAAATAGATAAAACCATACTCCCTCCGTCCCGGTAGATTGTATACATTTGGTTTGGACACGGAGATCAAGAAAAAGTGTAAAAAGTGAGTAAAGTGAGATGAAAAGTGTGTAAAGTGGTGGGACCCATTTATATTTAATGATAGATTTGAGATAGTGGAGGAAAATAGTGGGTGTAATAGTGTTTATATTATTATAGAATGGAGATAGTGGAAGAAAGAAGTGGGTGTAATAGTGTTTTATATTATTAAAAGTTACTATATTTGGAATGTATAGAAATGATGGGACGTCCCAAAAAGGAAACTGTATAGAATTGATTGGGACGGAGGGAGTACATACACAAACAGATAAAAATCAAAGAATTGTCAGAACTATTTTTGGTATATGAAGACTGCACTTTGCAGAATATTTAGTCCTCGCAATTCTTGTCTTTTTATCTAACTTTAACCCACGTAAAACCAAAAGTTACTATCAAGAGTTTTCGATATTACTGCACCTAGCATAGGTATCGCTGTTGAGTTAGCAGCTCATTGGACTGTCTGGCTGATTATGAGCTGCTATAGCAGTTTCGATCTCCGTCTTCACCGTATTTTTCTCCGTCTCATCTGCCTGCCAGTATAAAACATTGGACTTGCGCGCTTAATTATCAGTGGACGACTGAGGAAAAAACTTGTAAGATTTCAATGTTTAAACGCGTTGTAGAACAAAGAAAAAACACACCCTGGACCAGCTTGTGCTTGATAAACGCTATCACGTGAAACAGAGAATCTCGGTTATGTATATGACACAAGGTCACGAGGACTAATGGAAGCATACGCTACTTCTATATTCGCACACCAGAAAGTGGTAATCTCTTTTCCTCTCTTGTGATTGTCAAAATCTTCTCAATTGTGTCACTAGACCCAAGAAATTAAAGACGTTGTATTGTCATCAATTTGTTATAAATGAAAGCATATTTGAATTTGCTATCGATACAGTAACAGCTAATATTTTCAACGATTTCTTACATGCATAACAATCACTTTCTAATTTAAATGATGGATTTTTTTCCATACAGATTTTATCGACAAAATTTTTATTATACTAATAATAATAATAAAATGTACAAAAATCTCCACTAATAAAATCTAACATCTAAATAAAAATAGTTGCTATTCTATTAACAATATCCATTTTTATATTCTACTTAGAGGTTAAATATTATTAATATATATTCATCTTATTAATTTTATTTTATCAATTATCAAATTCGTAGTCCGTATATAACCTAAGGCAATCCCCTTTGATTAAATTTATTTGATATAAACTTTTTTTTAATTAAATTATTTATTTTATTTTTCTAAAAGAGTTTTTAATAATAATATCTCCTTATGATTATTATACTTGTTCGACGATATAATCATTATTTTGACGCTAGTTTAATATTGTTTCTTCATGTTCCATTGACTCTATCTACAAACATGAATTTCTTATTATATAAATGTCTGAGAACATTTTGTATGTCCTTCGGTTAGATGATAAATTTTTTATGAAAGAACTCCGTTTTTACCGATATCATATTTCGGTACCATTCATCCACGTGAAACTGATTATGACAAAACAAAATAAAAGAATCTCCAAACCTACAAAATTCTAAGCTAAAAAGTCCCGTGACATGTTGAAAATAAATATTTTTTAGATAATATGTATATATTACACCATTTCACTGGTACAAAATCTTTATCTATAACAGTCAACCTCTTGATTGCGTTTATATCTGTCAAATCTGTATTGATCAGTAGTGAAATACCATATTTTGTTTATATCTGTCAAATCTGTACAGATCGAGAGTGAAATACCTAATCATCTTTTTTCATATTAAAATAAGGACAATTACTTAACCCAAAATTCGTTTCCAAATTTTAGTTAGCAATGTATGATTAGTTCCATTCACACTAATAATAATGGACCCCTTATATATATATGTCGGAGTTGTCCCATATCAATTGTAAGAGGGGTAAAAAGCTAGAAGATAAGCTGTCAGAATAACTTCAAAAGTATAAAGCCTTTTCAGAGATGTCCAAAAATAAAGTCGTGCGGGTTCGGTCCGAAACGGATAATATTGTATTATTATGGAATTTATGGCTCTATTAGAGCAACTCCAGCAGCTTCTCTATTTGGAGTCTTAAACCAAAATATGAGGAATATGGGAAAATAATCCACTCCAACAGTATCTTAGTGATTCCCTAAATCACTAAGATCCACTAGCCATGCCTTATCTTTAGGTAAACTCTCTTCTCTCCTAAATCTTATTTTATAATAAATTTTGAATACCAACATGTTCTCTCTCTTCACCTATTGCAATAATGGTAACTTTTAATAATAAAATAGTATATAAGGAATGAATAGAGTTATTAACCAAAAAACCCAACTAACTTGTTATTCTTTTGCCAAAAAACCTATAAACCTTTTTTCACTAATAACCCCAATAAACTTTATTAAATCTTTGAAAAACATTCAACTAGAGTTACTTATAGCTGTTGTGGACTAACCATGATCATCACATATCCTATATAGTAAATTGATTACAATTAATCAAAAAAAAAATAATGAACAGACTGGGAACTGCTCTGCCGCCATAGTTATTGTGACTAAAGGCTCTGAGGTATTTCATCCACCTCGTTTCTACGTGGTTGATTTTCTATGTGGAAAAAATGTATCTTATGGTGTATATTAATGTGTGAAATCCTTACTTAGCTACTCGAGCATAAACAGTTAACCAAGCTTTAGGTGCATCCGTGCAGCACATCAAGCAGCAGAATGGGAACTCCGAATTGAGTAAGACATATTTTAACCACTTAGCACAAACAATCCACCAAAATACAAACAAATTACTCAACCATATACTATGTCCAATCAATAGTCTCGAGCAACTCCAAACAAACACCCTCTAAAACTCTATAAAAATTAATCGCGTGAGACACCCCAACCAAACCTGTGAACTCAGGAAAACATAAAAAGTTGTTCCATCTCCTGACTTTTGTATTGAATGGAGTCAGAAATAACACTCCATCTGCTAATCTTTTCACATACCATCTAATTACGTCAAAATGAAAACCCCATTAATTTATTTCGAAGTTTTACCATAATCTGCCAATATCACACATCTTCACTTGTTTTCATTTTAATTTTTAAATCTAAACTAACAAATATCATATTATAAATTATTCATGTGAATGACTAGGCGCTATGTGGCACACACGTGTATAAAAAGATACAAATCAAGGAAAGATAGATGACAAGTCACATTGGTAGATTTAACCATGGTTTATTTTGTATTTATTTTTATACTTTTAATAAAGTTTATTGGGGTTGTTAAAGAAAATAGAAGTTTAAAGGTTTTTTTGGCAAAAATTTGACAAGTTGATTGGGTTTTTTGATTATAACTCGAATGAATATAAGGAATATTGTTAGAGGTAAGAATAGCTATTATTATCTTAAGTCACTAGGATCCAATATTTTATATTATATTTAAGGAATGGGTTAAGATGCTGCTGGAGATGCTCTTAGTTGGCAGATCGAGGTTGGAACAATCGCCAATAGTATGAGACTTTTTGGCAGGTGTCTAAAAACAAAACGGTGAGGGCTCGGCCTAAAGCGAACAATATTATATGAATATGGAGATATGGCTCTCTTAGCTAGTCCATCAATTTACACATTAACCACTCAGTTGAAATTATCATTTGTATGTCACTGTGATTTGCGAAAAAAGTTTGACATAAAAGGGCCGTTTGGGTGAGTTTAAAATAAGTGCTTCTTACTTAAAATAAAAAAGTGAAGTAAAAGTCAGAAGTTAGAAGTTAGTTAAGACTTATAAGTGATTAAAATGTTTGGGAAAAAAGTAGAAGTCATGAAACAAAAGTTAGAAATCGTAGTTTTTTATATAAGTGCTTCTTGACTTTATACACAAACGGTACGAATAAGTGCTTCCAACTTAAAAGTCCAGAAGCGGGGCTTTTAAGCCCCGCCAAACACCTACAAAATATACGTAGTATCATTCTTAAATTAATATATTTTATTAATAACAATTTTAAATAATAGTAACATACTAACTTAAGATGAGTCACCTAAGCAATATAACTACAAATTTAACAAATTTTACATAATATCTTGCTTACCCATTTTTTGGAAATTAATAAGATCTATAGCCAAGCCACACATTCACGCGTAGTTTAGTGCCTGCCTGCCTGGTAAATGCACTCTTGTTCTATTGATCGATGGGCATACATCAAACTTTAGAGCAGAATTATAGAAAAAGTCAAGTTTTGTTTTCTTGTTTTGGCTTACAAACATGCCATGTCATCATAAGTACGAAATATCGGGATCTAGTTTTAAGAATGTGGGTGAATTATTTTATAATGAAATATTAGCACCAATTAATAATGGTTTTCAAGATTTTTTTAATCCATACATAATCAATATACCCCTTTCAAGTCATCAATTCTTCCAAAATCTTAATATATTGGAATAAGATCATATTATATTTTAATATTTCTCCTTACTTGAATGTCATTTATGGGTTGAGAGTGGAAACGGACACTCATCTTTAAGGTCATAAATTTAATTGTCTTCATGTCTTTAATTAATTATGAAAATATTGGGAGTTGAATTCGAATTTTGCGTGAGCATGCATGTTACAAAATTTTAAGTTGCTGAGAGCAGTACTTACCAGAATCATATTATATTCTAATAATAATGTTGTAGGAGAAATCAAGGAAAGAAAAATTTAGACAAACGGCAAGAGAGATTTACCTCGATAAAAAGTGTCTTCAAGAGGGTATCAGATAAGGAAGTAATGTTGGCAGTGATAATCTTAAGCTTCAATGTTTCAAAAACTTGGCAGAGCTTGATTATTGTGTCCGTTGTTTTAGTGCATGTCAGGCTCACCACAATTGTTTTTTCTCCGATATACGACACCCTCAGCTGCACACCACACACATGGCTTCATTTTATATTTATCTCGCCCCACAAATCTTAGCTAAGCTAAGCTAATCTAATCTTGATTAATATTATAATACTCTATGACTTGTGTCATGGCCATATAATTTAAAATCACAAATCTTTGTTATAATATATGTGTATATTAGCGTGACAAGGCAAATGAGTGAAAGAGAAGTTTGGCAAAAAATGGAAATTAAAGAAAGAAAGAGTAAATGGCCCACCTCAATGACTTCGATGGGGGATGATGTTGATGATGATTTCCCGGAGTCATAGGAACACAGCTGTTGTGGCTCATGCACAGTTCTCTTCTTCTTCTTACATGCTGATGTCTGGTCTGCTTGTTTCGAGTCCTCACTATACAAATCTTGTTTCTTGGAAGCCATGGACTCCAGTTGGGCTATTTCACCTTGGATTCTTCTCTCTTGTTCTTGCAGTTCCTGAATATAGCTTATTGCATCTTTCACAATCGATGCCTTGTCCATCTGCATCACATGATCAATTTTAATGTGAAAGGAACTAAGGAGAGTCTATAATATGCTGATCGAGTCTAGGTTGTTCTTAAACTTTGACTTATTATTTAATTTTATAAGATACATAGTTTCATATGTTTCGAAATTCTGATCCCGTCACCGTTAGGATCCGGAGATAAGATTGAGTGTACCTTAGTTATGTTAGGGACAACAGCTCGGAGGGCATAGAGCCTATCATTTAGTTTCTTCCTTCTGTTTCTTTCCGAGACTATGTTTTTTGATGCAGCTGAAGACTGGCCTCCGTCCGGTGAACTGGAATCGTAGTAGGCTGATAATGTGTCATCCAGCAACAAGCTGCACACCATACATTTGTACGAGCATTATTATTTCTCAGGAATTAAAAAATTCATTAAATTATAAAACAACAGGCTGTAAGCTACCTGCCTAGTTCTTCAGCATTATAATATCGGTTGGTTTCCCAGTACAGCTGATATTCATCTAAGCTTTCCATTTCACAACTGTGTCTTTGTTTGAGACGAGAGGAAGAAGTGGAGACTTATCAAGGATTCAGTTGATTATTATATACTCCCTCCGTCCCAAAAAGAGTGAGCTGGTTTGACTTTCACGGAGATTAAGAAAAATGTAGTAAGTTTAGTTGAAAAGTGGGTAAAGTGGTGGGACCTACCAATATTTAATAATAGATTTGAGATAGTGGAGGAAGATAGTGGGTGTAATAGTGTTTATATTATTATAGAAAAGAGATAGTGGAAAAAAGTAGTGGGTGTAATAGTGAAAAGTAGTGTTCAAAAATAGTAAGTATTGTAGGTTCATTCTTTTTGGGACGTCCCAAAAAGGAATAAGGGTCACATAAAATGGGACGGAGGGAGTATAAAGGACCGCCAGCTGTTCATGTATATACACGTTCACGTAGAAATCGGGATTAATTGACAGAGTTCGTGATTGGGCAATGATAAATGTGACAACACGGTTCAAATTCCAAGACTTTTTTCGAAAATCGGATCAAGTATCGAATTCCAAATTTGAAAATAAGTCGAAATACATTTGCATAATTACAATAATTTAGGTAATCTAAGTGGGTGTTTGGCGGTCACTTTTAAGCGGGGCTTCTCGGTTTATAAGTTAGAAGCACTTATTCGTACCGTTTGTGTAAAAAGTCAATAAGCACTTATAAAAAGTTAGGAATGCTAGCTTTTGTTTCGGCCTTCTACTTTTTTCCCAAACACTTTAATCACTTATAAGTCTTATCTTACTTCTAACTTCTACTCCACTTATTTATTTCAGGTAAAAAATACTTATTTTAAACTCACCTAAACGGCCCCTAAAGTTCACAAAAGTCCTTAAAAGATCATGATTTGTTGGAGCTGTACAACTACGTTCATGTCTAGTCGAAACAAATAGTCATAGGCCCAGTGCATATCTCTTTAGTCATTGTGAGATAATACCGGATTGTTTTTTGTCCTCTACTCCAGACTTTTGTCATTGAAGTTAATATGATCGGCCTTTGTATCCCCACTACCGACAACTTGCCCAATCAAGTTTTCAAGAGTTGGTTCTGAATAAGTGAATATCATATGTGAATACTGAGTCTGAAAATAAATTGAAATATACGGACCCAATTGCAATAATTTAAATAATTCCTAAGTTGATCACAAACTTTTAAAAAATCATGATTTGTCGATATAATTGATAATCCTGCTTATACTTATAAACCTAAGTCAAGTCTTCGCCCTTCGCGATTTTAGTTAAAAGTTGCTCTAGCTCAATTATTTCTGTTTTGCCGGCCACCTTTCAAGCACGTGTGGTTTGTAGAGGAACAGGCGAGGCTCCACGCATATTACCATTTTTCCCATTTTTCGTGTAATCTATACTGTGGCTGTGGACCTGTGGTAGTGTGTACAGAAGTCGTCAAACACAGCTAACTTTTGAATCCAGATCTCTCTGATTTTATTGAGTATGTATATTTTATAATATCAATAACATATAAAATAATTAAAAATATATATATCTATAGGCTGTATTGGGATTACTTCTCGTTGTTATTATTATTATTATTATTATTATTATTATTATTATTATTATTATTATTATTATTATTTAATCATATTTATTAAACTTTTCTTTTACATTGATGATAAAAGTAGTAAAAGCTAATAATGAAATTTCTTTCCTTATAAGAGATTCAAGGTCCGATTTGCACCAAATATATGTTAAAATTAATTTTTTAGCTTCAAAAGAAAATAGATTGAAACTAAAATTAGTTAAAAGGTATTCTCTTTAACAAGCTTTTTTTAGAATTTTCGAATTATAAAATTTTATATTATTTTTTAAATACACAACCTGTCAAAGTTATTATTGTCATTATATTTTCATGAAATATAAATTATTCTTTTTAACTTATAACCCATGATAGATTAATATTTTATTCTAATATGTTTATAATGAATGTGCATGCCTTTGGCTCCCCTGGCTGTAGGAGTGTTCATCAAACCGCCCACACCGCATAAACCGTCCGCACCACACCGCAGAATGCGGTTTTTTTTTCATGGTGCGGTTGCGGGTTGAAATTTTAACAAACCGCGCGGTGCGGGTTGCGGTTTGACATTATACAAGCGCGGTTCAAACCGCACCGCACCGCTATTTTCTAATATATAAAAATATGTCACATATAATTACAAATATTTATATTATATAGATTGATTATTTATTATGATGTTATCTCCTATGTGTGTATATATATATATATGTTTAAGTTACTAAACTTAATTAAAATAATTTTACAATACAAATTTATTTTATTTTTTTTTTTGACGAAAAGCTGGGAATTTTATTAGCACTTCAAATCCATCTCAATACAATATTTAACAGAGCTCGGAATTGAGTCTCTATCAAAACTACGATCTGGGTAATTATATGATTCCCTAGCAAGTTGATGGGCAACCATATTTTCAGAACGCTTAACATGATACAAAGAAATTTTGTTCAACCTTCGGATATAGCTCCAACAATCTTCAATAACCTTACCGAACTGAGATCTCATAGGTGTTTTGCTCCTGATCGCTTGTACCACAACCAAGCAATCTGAGACCAGAATTACCTTTGGCCACTGCATCACATCTATCCAGCTCAATGCCTCTTTCACTGCCATGGCTTCACCTAGAACTGGAGCAACTTTGCTTGGCAGTATAAGTGTCTTTGCTTGAATAAGTTCTCCATTATCGTCTCTCGCAACCAGACCCAACCCTGCTGCATCCTTGTCTTCGAAAACAGCCGCGTCAACTGATACCTTAATAGAATTCGGTTGAGGATTAACCCAAATACAATCACCATCTCCTTCGAAAGTAGGCTGGAGAAGGGTAGTAGAAGACCTATTTTGGGCTATTGACTATTGTGTAAGGTACTGCTTCGCTGCAGCTACTGTTTTATTGACTGATGAGAAGCGTTGGTTCCACACTATATCATTACGATTACGCCATATTGCCCAGCATAGTGTGATGATTTCAGCTTGGACCTTCGAACTTGCTGTATGCAACACACGCTCCAACCAAGTAGTAAAATCTAAACATCATATCCCCTGATTCTCAACTTTAAGGAGCAACCAACATTGTTGAGCGAAAGAACAAGATACCAAGCTGTGCATAATAGATTCGTTCTCTTGCTGACAAACTGGACACAAAGTTTGAACTTGCACTCTTTTAATATGTAGCTGAACGAGAGTAGGAAGACAATTAGTGAGTGCACGCCAAACCACATTTATACACTTTGGGGGTGCTCTGATTTTCCACAGCTTTGTGAAAATGTTATCAGCAGACCTCCATGATTCCTTCTTTTGCTGTAACCATCTGTACGCACTTTTTACAGAGTATAAACCTGTAACTTCATGAGACCAATATAACACATCCTCTCCTTCGTTATCAGCAACCACCATATCAAGGATGATCTGTTGGTCCCTGTCATTAAACTCAGACTTAATAATATCACGATCCCACTGTTTACTACCGTCTTGGAACAGAGATGCCACTGAACGATCTTTCAACGCTTGGGAGTCAGTGGTGATATACGGGCTATCATTATTGGCTAACCATGGTTGTCCGATAATATTTATATTCTTGCCTGAGCCAATTCTCCATCGAACACCTTCCACAATCAGCTGCTTTGCTTCATAAATACTGCGCCAAATGAAACTTGGGTTATGTCCCGGTACCGAGTTCAGAAAATCACTATTAGCAAAGTATCTGGCCTTATATAGCTTGGTGACTAAACTATTTGGATTAGAGAGAAACCTCCAGCCTTGTTTGCCTAGCATGGAAATGTTGAAGTCCCGGAAGTCCCTAAAACCCATGCCACCCTCCGCTTTGTGCTTGGACAATCGTTCCCAATTCATCCAAATAAGGCAAGAATACAAATTAAATACAATACAAATTTGAATTTTACAATACAAATTAAGGTTAGTTTTAAGACGACAAATTAAATATTTTAATTATATTCGTTTTCTATGTAATAACGTATTAGTGTTGAAATCTTTTCATCTTCATCATTATCATACTTATATTTTAGTTTATATTTTTTTTATGAGTATCGTAACTCTAAATTTGTGTGTGTGTGTGTGTATCATAAAAAAAATTTAAATACTTATAGTTTAAAATTATATTTATATTGTCATTCAAAAGTATAAATTTTTTGAATGTATAAACCATGCAAACCGCATGAACCACACCACACCGCACCGCACCGCAATTTTGTGGTGTGGTTTACGCGGTTTTTATATTACGTGGTGCGGTTGCGGTTTATGAATTTTCCCAAACCGCATGCGCGGATTGATTTGTGATTTTTGGAAAAAACCGCACCGCCCGCACCGCGAACACCCTTACGTGGCCGTATATGCCGAGACACCAACAGTTGAACAACTCGTTTCTATCAACTTTGATAATTTCCGCATATGGGCAACTGGGCAAGTCGTTTATGTATATATCAAGAGCATGGTAACTTTGATAATTCCGGGGCATTATCAAATCGTACCACCTTTAGCTTTCCCTCGAATTGTGTAGCAACATAAATTTTTTATTTTTTAAGTAATCTGACTTATTGTCAACCAAATAGACCAATTTTATTCGACTAAAGTTAGGGGTGAGCATAAAAATCCGAATTCCGAGTTATCCGATTTTCCGATCTGGTATCCGATTTAAAATATCCGGAAATTTGGATATCCGATCCGAATAAACCGGACCGGATATCAGATCCGGCTTTTTTTAATAAATTCGGATCTGGATCCGGATCACATATATATAAGAAACCAGATATCCGCATCCGATCCGGTTTTGTTATTTTAAATTAAAAATTACTTTTATAAATAATATATAATATTTTTCTTAATCTTTTAAATAGAAGATCTATTACAAATTACTTTTGTGCATCTATGTTCTTTTAGCAGTAATATTGTGTGAAATTTCCTCCCAGTGATTTTAAGATGTAGAGATTTAAGTACACGCAGACGGAGAATTTTAGCACTAATAAACATCCGCGGAGAAGAGTCCCCGGTTATGCAGAAGTAGAGAGACAGATGTGAAAAAATTGAACATGCAACTTTATGTATTAAAAACAGTCCTGCCTAAGCTACTGTTAGTAGTTTTTCATTTCATACTTGTAGGAAAAAATAAATTAAACATTACAAATTTATGGAATTAGAAAGTAATGCATAATATTTTTTAAGAAATGGGATCCAGACTATCCGTTTTTCGACCGGTTTAAAAAGATATCTGAATATCCGATTAAACCGGAACCGGAATAAGTATTTAGTGATTAGAAAAACCGGATATCCGGTTTATAATTCATAACCGGACCGGATATCCGGTTTTGCTCACCGATGACCAAAATCATCCACCAAAGGAAGAAAATATATATATTCCTCGAGTTGGCACTCGAGATGGACCCCATATATCCATGTGGATCAAATTAAAAGCTTATGATGCATTTGATTTACTAATGGATAAAGTTAGTATTTTGGTCATTTTAATTACAAGACATGTGAGGCATACCTGTTGCTTATGTTGGTGAAGGTAGTGTTTTACTTGAGCAATATTTTGTAATTTGGATATTGGTGTGTGCACTAACCTTTGGCACCAAATCATGAGAAGTTGGCTTCTTTTTACCTCATATGTATCATCCAGACCATTTAAAAACTGAAAAAGTTTCTATTTAGCAAAAAAAAAAAAACTGAAAAAGTTTCGCCTCCTTCATGGTGTCCACGGCATTCGACAGATTTGTGATGACTATGATTCTGGGCAAGATATTCATCAAATCGATTTCTTCCCACGGACTGTTTTAGCCGATGAAGTAATCACTAACCTTCATCCCATTTTGTTTCGACTTAATTAGTTTATACTTTCTTGAACTATTGGACTGGGAAAACTATTTTTCAAGTTGTTTCCATATATCAGCAGCAGTATTACTATGTCTATAGGGGCATAAAGAGTTCAAGAGGCAAAGGTGCAGACACTCAGGTCTGAGTTTGAGGCTCTGTCCATGAAGGAGTTTAGTGATCCGAAGGTGAACGTTGACACACGGATGGATAAAATAGCGCTGGCAGCAATTTATCAAGGCATTCCAGAGAAGTTTATGTTAACTCTAGCCTTTTTTTACCAGCGAGACTTAACATAAACTCATCTGGATGCCTTGATAAATTGCTGCCAACACCATTTTATCCATCCGTGTTTCAACATTCACCTTCGGGTCACTAGGCTCCACAGCCTCCCAAACTCCCTGAGCTTCCATGAAGACCTGCATCTTCATTGACCACGCCGTGTAGTTGGATTTTGACAATATCGGATAGTCTATACTCACTGTTCCCTCTTTGACTTTTGATACCATATGTTGAAATATATGATCGATTGTATGAATATAAATTGAGAGAATACAAAGTGAAACTTGACTGATATTACTGAGTTAAAAATACATAAACCGAAGAATACTAAAGACTTAAACTCCTACTACTGCGACAAACGAGGAGCATCACCTGATATGACTCCACTACTTTCCTAAAAATACTCAACTCCTCACGACCTATTCAGTTGCATACAAACACGTTGGATACATCTGACTTATTCAAACAATCAATTAAAACAAAACAAATTATAAAACAAATAATTAATAACACCTAAGTTTAAGATTATTCCAACAATAAACAACACAGAAGATTTAATATTATCTGAAAAATATTGTTATGGATCTAAGAAATTACCAATGTATTACATGTGTCCCACTGAACCGCTTCCACCGCATCTGTTGTGCTTCTTGAAACTGACCCATCTATAAACCCAAGCTTTCTTTTTCCCGACAACTGAATCTCAAATGACCTCCTCCATGTTCCATAGTCTCCCGCATCTTGTAATTTGGTTACGTTATATCGAGGTTGGCCTATCAGATGGGTGTAAAAAGATAGGGTTTTAGAGGTCCGTGAATGAAAGTTTGTCGTTAGCGGTGAGTAGATCTAGAAACTAGGATATTGTGTTTGATAATAACATGACAACACTCACCTATCTAGACACTAGTAATTACACACTCAGCTACTTGTATAAAACTTTAACTTCTCACCACAAAATCGATATAAAACTTAGTTATTTATGCTAGCTCTGATACCATGAAAACTTTTATGCATCTAAAGCATGAAGATAACTTTGAAGTAATTCAGTGAGAGAATGGGAACAACTCTGCATAACAAGAAACTTGCATATTCTGCATTGAGGACCACAGTCTACACCCCTGTGTCTTTTTATCTGTATAACAGTACTACCAACGTACCAACTTAAGAAAAGACTACTACACCTTACACAACTGATGGACCCTATACAAATCCTAATCAGTAGTGACAAGGCTAGCTAACTCAACTGCATACCACAGTGAGACTGTTATTAGAATAAACAAAATAGACTGAAATAAACCAGTAACAATCATCTGCTTCATTACACTTAACAATATATGTATCATTGTTAAGGTAGCAACTCATTGGACTGCAAGCCTGGATGATTGACAGCTCTTATAGCAGTTTCGATCTCTATCTTTATTGTATCTTTCTCCATCTCATCTGCCTGTGAGCATAAAATATTGGACTTGCTAAATGTGAAGAAAACAACATGCTAAATGTGGATGTTAAAACACACATGAACTAATGGAAGTTTACGACGCTATATTCATGAAACAATCACTCACCAGATGATCTTAAAATTTGAAGGGACCGCATAATAATTTTAGTTTCGTAGCCGGCTGCTTACTCTCAGTTTTATCGCTATATAAACTGATATTATATATTTTTATGTTAAAGTTTTATTTGAAATTTAATTATTAATCACTAATTTTTCTTGTGTTTTAGCATCAATTTGCTAAATAATATTAATGAATAATTAATATATAATTCTTATCTTTATCCCAAATTATATACTATAATTATTACTTATATATCCTATTTAAAATATTAAATATATTAATGTAATTAAAATTAATTATTTAATTTTACACGTTGCCTCATTTATTGAGCGGGGCCTGCCATTCTTGTCCACTTCAAAAACGTATACAAATTCCTGTTCAGTTCAGCGTTCATTGGTATAGTATCTCAACAAATACACATGTTTTTTCGTACACCGGGTACCACGAAACTACACAGACCGGCCTGTTTCGCTGCTTAGAGAATGAAAAGAAAATAAGGGAAAAGTCTGCTTTATTTCCTTAATTCGGCTTAGAAAGAACTGTCTTGTCGTGATAAGCAGAGACATCATGATATTATTCTTAAAGGTATGACTAGTTAATTGTTTTATAATCACATATTCACACTAAAATTGACTTTCAAAGATCTGTCAACTCATACCTTTACCTATTTGTTTTTGTTAGTTTTCGTAAGATAATCAAATTTAGCATTTAATTAGATCACTTTTCCTACGAATCTTATACGGAGGACGCTCTAGAGTGATATCCTTGAAACCGAAAAATTCAACATTTATCATTTTAAAGGTTATCACAGTTATCTATATCGATAATTACATGGAATCGAAACTTTTTATCACTATGGAGTCTCATTTCTTTATTATTTTTTTTCAACTGTTTGACACGTATTTTAAGGTGCATATAAAGTATAAGTTCACAAAAATTGACATTTACAAAAATTTAAATACATTAAATTTTATTAATTCAGAAGAAATTTTTTTAAAATATTTATTTAATTATATTTTATAAGAATTTTAACATAAGTGTCGAACAGCTGTCCCCCAAGTATAAATAATTGAAAGGGGTGAGGACTAGTTTAAAACATTTTACTGTAATTCGAATAGTTAATTGAGAAAGAGTTACTCGTATAGCTAATTATAATAATATAAAAAAATGTAGCGTAAATACGGCTCCCTTTGTACCCTTTAGTTGTAGATTTTTGGGAGAGATGTCTCCGCACATATATTACTATTTTTATGAAATATATTTGTTTAAATTTAAATTAATTTTTTTTTTTAAATAAAAGTTTACTGTTTAAATTTTTATTCGGAAGTATAATTTTGAAATAAGTTATAAAATTATATTTTGTAAAAACCTTAAAATAAGTGAGTTGTTTTAATTAGTGTTATGTACGTGGATATTAGGTTGTAATCAAAACTTAAGATCTCAAAACATGTCATTTTACGTATACGTAATTTTGTGCATGATTAATTATTTTTCCAATATCTATATAATATCATAGATCGAAGGAAAGAAAAATTTCAGACAAGCGGCAAGAATTTACCTCGATAAAAACTGTCATTGAAAGGGTAGCAGAGAAGGAAGTAATGTTGGCTGTGATAATCTTAAACTTCAATGATTCAAAAGCTTCGCAAAGCTTGATTATTGCGTCCGTTCTTTTACTGCATATCAAGCTCGCCACGATTATTTTTGCTTCAACGTACGACACTTTTATCTGCACATCACACACGTGCATTTTTATATTCATCGTTCGTCCCATCCTCGCTGATTAATCTGCTAAGCGAATCTCGAATAGTATTATAATAATACGACTGCACGAGTTCAGTCATGGCTGCGACACAATCGCGCGAGATCGTTTATATTTGAGATAGCTTGTTTTGCATGTATTTCAAGATTGTAGGGTTCTGATTAATTGAGTAGGATAAAGGAAGAATGTCATGAAATTTTATACTACTGAGATTGAGATTGTTTAAAGAAAATGTCTATTATTCTATTTCAAACATTTTTAACTTGATATCTAACTCATATATTTTACAGAAAAATTGTTGATTCATGTTCCTCGTCATATTTCCCTACGATCTTAATCATATATACTATAGAAAATTTAGACTCACTTATTTTTAATCAAGGTCGTTTAAAATTTTTGTTATCTCCATAAAATTTCATTCTAATTTTTCGTATCATTTGCCCTTCGTTCTATTCTATCTCAGTCAGCACAACCTTAAACTTTAATTTTATAAATTATTTTAATTTCATTTTTATTATGTTAAATTTTTATTTAGCAAAAAAAAATTAATTATGACACTAATTTTATATACATCTAAAAAAACTAGCCAACTCCTGAAGATAATGGTAAAAAAATGAGTGGAATGAGAAGTATATATTACAAAGTCTAATTAGGTTTTGTTATAATATGAGTGAACGGGAAAGATAGCAAAAGTAAAAAGGAAGAAAGGAGTTAATGCCTCACATCAATGACTTGGATCGGTGGTGATGACGATGATCCTCCACCCCCGGAGACATAGGAAGACAGCTGTTGTTGCTCATGCGCAATTCTTTTCTTCTTACACCAATCTTGTTTCTCGGAAGCCATTGACTCAAGTTGTGCTATTTCACCCTGAATTCTTCCTTCTTGTTCTTGCAGTTCTTGAATATAGCTTATTGCATCTTTCACAGTCGATGCCTTGTCCATCTGCAACACAAAGCCAATATTGTGACGGCACTAAGGAGCTAAGAGTTGATCACTACTCGGTTGGTCTTAGATTTTGACAAAAGTTTAATTTTATAAAATATTCAGTTATTTCATATTTTTTGAGATTTCTTTTTTCATAAATGTCTACATGGTGACGGAACTAAGGAGAGTCAAGCATATGAGAAAATATTGTGACGGAACTAAGTAGAGTCTAGCATGGGCTGATCACGACTCGATTGGTCATAAATTTTGACAAAAGTTTAATTTTGTAAGATATTCAATTTCATTTTTTATAGGGATTTCTGTTTTCGCAAATGTCTACATGCAAATATGCATGTGAGATTAGGTTGTGTACCTTAGTTATGTTGGGCACAATAGCTCGGAGGGCATAGAGCCTATCATTTAGTTTCTGCCTTCTGTTTCTTTCGGCGACTATGTTTCTTGATGCAGCTGAAGGCTGGCCTCCGTCTGGTGCAATGGAATCGCCGGGGGCTAATAATGTGTCATCCTGCAACAAGCTACACACCAAACATTTGTTCACGTATTGTTATTTCTCAAAAAAATGCCATAAAAATCATTAACTTATGAAACAACATGTGCATGTGTACTACCTGCGTATTAGTTCTTCAGCATTATAGTTGCTGTTGGTTTCCCAGTGCAGCTTATATTCATCAAAGCTTTCCATTTCACAACTATGCTTATATCTTTATTCTCTCTATGTGACGAGAGAGGATGAGGTGAAGCTTATGAAGGAGTTCATTCGCCTTTTATACATATTGGACTGCAAGCTTTCATATATAGGTTTGGTCATATACAAAATTAACCTAGTCAACAAACTATTAGCATTCAAATAATTGATCAATTTTAGCTATCAATTGATCTAAAGAATGAAGAATGCAAGTTGGCGACTTAGTCAGTCAGTCAGTCAATATTATATTCTTATATATATAATAAGCAAGCGTGCGAAATGATAATTTGTCCGTTATATACAGTATTTTAGAATAAATATGAATCATTGAATCTTATTATTTCATTAAAATTATCATTAGATATTCATATATAATATTTAAATATAATGTATAATTTATATTTTAATGTTTTAAACTAAATTGATATAAGTTTTGTAATAAAATGTTCCTCATATTCTTTTTATAGAGCATTTAAAAAATAGGAATATATATTTACAACTACAGTTATTTAATTAATAATATATTTTTTTTTATATATTAGTTAAATCGCAGTCATTGAATGGGTTTTAAATGTGATGGTGATTTTTTTAGCCTCTACAGACTCAGAACATATATTATATTTTAAGGAATTTAATTATATAACATTAATGATAATCATAATATTAAATTATGAACTTATTAAATTATTGTAAATTTATGTTTTTAATAACAAATATAGGTTGGATATAATTTAATAATAGAAATATTTAAAAACATCTAAATTAATTTTTAAGTAATATTATTTATTTTATTATAAATTAAGGTCTACAAATATTTTTGCTATGATTCGAATTTGTTTCAATTGTGAACTTGCTGTGGAGAAAGTGTATTGATATATATTAGAAATATATGTAAATATTTTATACCATATTATAATTCAATTATTAATTTATTGCTTAACTTTCTATTATATTGATACGACTAATTTTATAATATTATAATTATTTTTAGAAAAAATTATGAATTTAATTTCAGATTTTTAAAAATTTAGATATATATTTAAATGTTACAAAGTATGACTAACAGTGTTAATGTTACAAATGTATATGTAAAACTGATATAATTCATACAAGCATATACTAACAGCTATATACATTCCATAAGTTGTAATTAACTTTTAACAACTTGGCCGTCACAGCTGGCATCTGGTGATGTGGCAAAAATGATGTAAACAGGTGTGTTCATGAGTGGAGATATGCTAAAACTTTTTGACGCATCGAGTGACAATCAATCTCGAAGTGCTTGGTGCGTCCATGAAAATATAAAGTTTGAAGCAATGTGGTGGGTGTGATGGACGATAACTCATCCAGTACACAAACAAGTCAGGTGAGCTCACAACAAGTATCGGCAAGAGCACGATACTTACTACAGTCGATGAACAAGAAACCACATGTAACATCTTGCATTTCAAACTCACAAGAGAACCGCCAAGAAGTACACAAAACCCAGTTAAAAATTGTCGAGTGATAAGGCAGCTTGCCCATTCTATATCATAAAAAGACTGAAGCGACAGTTATGTCTTTGTAGCAAATGGCGATCCTTGACCACAAGTACTTTTTAAACGATGAACAACTTTCAGAGCAGCAAACTAGTGATTTTGACGAGAAGAAGCCATAAATTGGGCTCCACCAAGCCATTTTATTGTTGTGTATACTCCCAACTCGTTGATGTACAATATCCAACTCAGTAAAGTATGAAGACAATGCATTATTGACAAATTTCGTACCATCATCAGTGCATATAGTTTTAATAGAAGTGGGAAATTTTTTTATAACATGAGGAATAAACTGTTGAAACACATAAATAACAAGAGATTTGTCTTGCAACAATTGTAAGACAAATAAATGCTACTATCTTGAATTTTATATCGACATGGACCCCATAGATCAGCATGAACAAGCTGAAAAAGGCACGAAGTTACACTAACACTTGGAGTAAAAGGATCTCTAGACTATTTTCCTAACAAACAACTATCACATGTAGGAAGAGTTGTAGAGATACCCTCAACTTGTAATTTCTGCAAAACTAGAATAGAAACATGTCCTGAACAAAGATGCCAAAATTTGTGTTGTGGGGAGTTGCGAGAACGATGAAACAAACACACGAGTAGATGGATAACTGGGCAAAGATTTAGTCGAAAGAGTGACATTAATTGTGTATGTACAAGCCTTGATGCAGTTTATCGATCTCGAGGTCCCTCATCCAAGTACGGGCCTGGAGAGAACAAGAGGCATATGTAAAGGTAGCTTGACAAGCATTGTCAACTAATAGTTTAGATATTGACATTAAATTGTAGGTGCATGATGGTACACACAAAACATCATCCAATGTGATATTATTAAGTGTATCAGGGTAGGAGTTACATGGTCTGTGGCTACATTATTGATAATCCACTATGAATTTCCAATCTGAACTAAATGTATAGTGTTAATTGAATGAAACACTGTACTGTAAATTGGGAAGAGTTAGCAGTTGGTGTGAATCATGATAGTGTCATGCCAGTCTCAAGTACCGTAAAAGATGATGAAAAACCATTGATTAACTTCATGGATTTTGCAGCATCTGTACAACTTACTGACATTGGCTCAGTGAAGGTAACGATTCATTAACAAAATCTTACCTCGTAATACAATGAAATAATCATTAAATTCCATCAGAAATTGAGACAAATGAACCTCAAGATCATGTACATCCAGTTTAGCATTACTACTACAAGTGCACTTAACATAACTACAGTTAGGAGCCAAACATTCAAGTTCATCATGAACAACACGAAATCGAGTGAAATACACAGCAATTGATAACGTTTCTTGCGATAGATAAGAGATTTCACTTCACAAATTGAACAATTTAAGAACATTACTTTGGAAGTAGGGAAGTTCCAGATCCAACCAAACATCATGAGTAGCACGCAAATAGACAACACTATTGCCAAGACGTTACAGAATTGTTACAACAAATCTAATGAACAAGCAGTGAAGATGAACTCTCGGGTTTGAGATAGAATCCATCCATAAAACTTATCTTAAATTGAAGACAATGCAATCTCTGTTGAGCGACTCCACTGATTAAATTTTTATTCATCTTGAACAACGGTAGTGATCTACATTCTTGGAATATTAGAAGGATGCATATAGTACAGATGATTAACATCCAAACTAGTCAAAGAAGACAACACCGATCGAAGAGCCTAGAATCGCAGATAAGGACGAATCAGCATTAAAATCTATGACAGACACAAAATCGGAGCAACACAAAACCGACAAAATAAACAAAACACAAGTAATCTTAACCAGATCAGTCGAGCAACGAGATCAATTTTGCAACAAGATCAACTGAAGAATTTATCAACACAGACCATACGAGCAGAGCGACACAAAATGAAAAAAACAGTAATGTCTAAAACACCATGAACATGAAGAAAAGATCAAGCGCAAAGACTGTGATCCCATGTTATAAAATATAACTAACAGTGTTAAAGAGAACAAAACATAGAGATGATTGATGTGCATATCGATTTTACCGGAACTCACTCACTCTCTCTCTCTCTCTCACACACACACACATTCATTCATTTATGTGCATATCAACTTTCCTATTGTTAGTAATGGAAATGAAAGCACCCAAAGATTACCCCTTTTCGAATTAATTTCGTTGGACATCAAAAATGTTTCTTAAATTTAATTATTGTCTACTTATATAATAATAATCTTAATTAGTTATTTTATTTATAAAAAATTAAAGTATTATGACAGTTTAATTTATTATCTATTATCTATGATGAAATGCAATTTTATCTCTCTCTATGCAAAGGATCTTATTTAAATGCAAATCATTAGAATAAAATTTAGTTTATAAGCTAATATGATTATGGAAAATGATAACAAACTCGAATAGACCTCAAGATGGGTCTAAGCCAGCCCATGTGAGGTCGAGTAAAGTCGGGATGAGGGTGACGCTCGTGAGACTGAGATGGTCTAGAGTCTAGGTTCTCGAATTTGTCAAAAAATGTATGTGATGTGTTCAGAGTCTTAGTGAGATTTTAGTGGAGCTCGAATGGATTTAATATATCTTGAGTTGGTGATTTCAGACAGGGGTTGTGGGTGTTGGATTATATATGGTCATTTTTGTCAATTGGGATGGTATATTTTTATTTGTATACAATTTTTATTTTAATAATTTATTTTGTATTAATTATATAATTATTCATTATATATTTATTGATTCTTATCGAGTTTCAGATTTTAGATCGGTTTTTGAATTTGATTCGGTATATATAAAATAAAAATTCAAATTATTTTGAATTTAAAAGTTAAATTTAAATATAAATATTTGAATTAATTTTTTTCAGTTGGGTGGAACGAATCAGGTAATTAATTGATTCCGGATTATTTCAAAATCTCTAACGAGGGAGTTGAGTGTTTGTTTCCTGAGCGCAAACCCAACACCGATCCAAAAATTCAAATTTGGGACAGATTATCCCAACTTCTCCTCCAGCAGTGATCCAAATTTATATCAGTGAACAGTGTTGATCGAATATCGAAGTTAGTAGCACAACTGTTATTAGTAGAAATTTGAATTTTTGGATCACAGCTATTCGAGGTTGCATAAGTTATTAGCACTATTTAATAGAATTTGTGCCGGAAAAGAAACTTCAATAGGTAGTTATTTTGACTGTAATCAATAGGGCCGTTTGGGTGAAATTAAAACATGTGCTTATTTTTCAAAGTAAATAAGTTAAAAGCAGGTTAAGATTTATAAGTCATGAAACAAAAATCATTATAAGTACTTCTTGATTTTTTACCCAAACGGTACGAATAAGTGCTTTTAACTTATAAACTCAGGAGAAGCCGGGCTTTTAAGCCGGGTCCAATACCTGCGATAATATTCTCTTGCTATTATTCCGACCTCCACGTTATTTAATGCTATCCAGATCTTTTTCAACTGTTTATCTTTTTTTTCAACTGTTTATACTACCTTCTTTCTATAAGGATTCGACCCACATTATAACCCTCCAATAAAATATAGTTTGATAAAATATTTTAATTTTTTTCCTAACTAAAAATTTAATATTTAAAACTTTATATAAAAATTGAATTTTTTTAAAAAAATTATAAAATTATACTTTATGTACATATATTAAAATACATGTCAGACAATTTTAAAAACGGTAAAAAAATTGGCGGGATTGACAGAGTAATATATACTGTCTCTACAATTTTGTACGTTATTTAAGACTTCCTTTCGGAGTCAGTGCATACATATTTTTACTCTTTAAGTCCATCTCATTTCTCTACACTTTTTGATATTGCTTGAGACGCATTTAAGACCCATATAAAATATAATTTTAGAACTTTTTTTTGAAATTTTTCTTAATTATATAAAAATTTAGATAATAACAATTTATAGAAGAAAACGCATTAGAATGTGTGTCGAACTCCCGTCCCCTTAACAATTATGGGGACGGAGGGAGTAATTATTGTCTCAAATCATGATAAGCAACTTAATACATGACATCAAGGTCTAAATCGCAAGTAACATATAGTATGTGAATCTATCTACTTATATATATAGTAGCCCAACAGGTTCGTGTCAAGCCTCCCTCCTGAGCAAATAAATTACCTAGCTCCGAACCTGAGCCTAACTCCGAACCTAACATCGAACCTAACATCTTCTCATATATATAAAAAAAAGATGTTATTCATGAGGCTCGAACTCGGGATCTCTCCAATACAAATACATCACTCAAACCACTTGAGCTACACAAACAATTAGTTTATTACTCAAAAGCATTAATCACATACTTTAAAACTTTTGTATTTATATTCGTCTCAATATCTTATTTATTTGAGATGAGTTATTATTTCAGTTAAGTCTCATATATTGTTTACATGATAGATTAATATCTATAAATTAATTATTTACATAAATAAATTTAAAATTAAAAAAAATATGAATAATCGGGTTCGTGCCATGATTCGGATTTCAAAAAATAGATATAATTCGTATTCGAATTCAAATCTAACTTAATAGTTTAAACGAGCACCGATACAATATTATAGAAATTTTAAGTCATGAATGTGAGAAATAAGTACAAAAACTGAGGTTTAAGCGAGCATCTTTGAAAGGAAAAATTGATGGGCTTTCAACATGGGCTATGTCATATTAATTTCTTTTATTATAAAAGGCAATTTACAAAGAGATTACAATATTTTGGAGAACACGAAATAAGGTGTCTGAAAGAATATTCCTATGTAGAATATTTTTTTATTTTAAACTTATGAATTCAGAATTTGATGTGTAACTAAATCTTTTTTTAAAAAAATTATAGATATAAGGATAGTGACAATACATCAAATTTGGTGTCGGAAAATATATCTAAATGATATAATTTTGATGATATATGTATTTGAAATACTATAACTTGTGATATGAAGGTGAATTTAAGGAAATTTTATATTGTTAATCAAAAGTCAACCACATAATAATAAAACGCGTTTACGAGAACTACTAAAAAGATTTGAGTTATAAATTTTACTTTGTTAAATAAAATAACACAGAGAAATAAGTTATATATATTAAAGTCTTAAAACTATAATTTTTAATATGCCATCATCCAATATATAACATACCAGTTAAATAAAATGATTTAAACTACAGTTAAATTAATCATTTACAAATTAAACTAATAAAATATAATTAATTCTGAACCGGATAATCTGATGCGATACGGTGAAACTAATATCTGGTTAAACGGGACTAGAACAAGAATAGTTTTTTCATGATTCAAAATATCGAATATATAACTTGATCTTTAACAATTGAACATGATATGCCACATTGATCACTCCTAATAAATACGAGTATCAAAATATTAAAAATGTGAGTTTGCACAAAGCTAAAAAAGTAACTACACGACTAATTGAACTAAATATTTTATGGTTTTATGAACTTCATGATGCCTAACTCATATCTACTCTCTTTTTGCTATTTGAAATTCCATAAAATCATTTGTTTGAGATCTGTTTTATAACGATTACATGAAAAATCATTAAAAGTCTTAATAGACAAGCTCAAAAAACTAATTATAGAAAATTAAAATTTTATAACGAGATAATGTTATAACATACTGTATCAAAGTAATATTCATCAAATATTTTTAAATTAACAATAAAAATATAATACATTGAAGTACTATATAATTGATATGAAAAATAAAAGGATAAGACACATCAAAGGTGTCAGAAATTTTTGGGGTGCAATTATATGGTTAGTAGTTCAATTGATACTTTTATAATAAAATAAGGTACGTGTCTTTTTACGTACAACACATGTTTCAATTTTTATTTATACAAAATGTGTGCAACATATGCTAAAAAGAATGTGTTGATGATCTGCTCCATCATGTATCACTTTAATAATTATGCAAACGTACGCTCAAAAAAGAAGAAATAAATGTAGGGCAACGCGGACCACACATCTTCATTTAATCATGATTTAGGATATCGTAATTCACATATCAAAAACAGGTTTTTATCAAAATCATGGTATATTAGTTGAAATAATTTAATAATTTCAACAATAAATTACAGATTCTTTTAATGAGGTATAATATATTTAAAATTTAAAATTTCAGTATTAATTTCGAATATAATTTTGAACATTGATAATATGATGATGGTCTCTATATCCTAACGAATTTGAATATAGAAATATCAGTTCAAATGTAGTTTTTGATCTATAATTTTTTTTAAAAATATACTCCCTTCGTCCTATTTTAGGTGACCTTATTTGACTTTCACGGAGATTAAGAAAAAAGTAGTAAAAAAGAGGAAATTTAGTTGGAAAGTGGGTAAAGTGGTGGAATATATCAAAATTTAATAATAGATTTGAGATAGTGATGGTAAGTAGTGAGTGTAATAGTGTTTATTTAATATAAAAGAGTATAAAATAGAGAAGTAGTGTGTGTAATAGTGATAAGTAGTGTTTAAAAATAGTAAGTATAGTAAGTTCATTATTTTAGAGATGTCTCAAAAAAGAATAAGGGTCATATAAAATGGAATGGAGGGAATAGTACTTATTATTACTATTAATGCTATTAGCTTGCATATATTACATTTTTCATGTTTACATATTTTGTCAAAAAGTAAAACGTAATAGTTACGCTCGAAACAATATGATGACACACGGATATTATTTAAAACATAATACAAACTCAAGGTCCGTACAAGAACAATATAATCACATATGAATATTATTTAAAAAACAGCAAAAACTAGAGCCCCGTGCCTCGCACGGGCTTTTATGCTAGTTGAACCGTATAATCTAACGTTCAAGTGATCAATTAAAATCCTTCCAACTTATAAATTTTAAATCCTATATAAATAACATTTGTGTTTTTGATTTATTTTTAGTTTAGTAATTTTATTTTATTAAATACTAATATATTATTACCATATTTTTGTCATAAATTGGAAATTTACAATGGATGGGTGGTTTAATTTCGGTAAGGAGACCGGTTCATTACCGTGCTAATCACGGTTCATCATGTTTTGCTGGTATGAAAAGAGTTTTACGCAGTCCCCACGTGCGACACGTTTCGGCAAATAAACTGCAGAAGATACCGGACAGTTTTTAATATATTCTTCGCGTCAACAGCAACTACAAATCAAAGTCTGCAGCTTGATATCAGGCGCAACGGTTTACTCGCCGAAAAAACAGTCATCCCACAACGTTAAAACCCATTCGACCGACCAGCACAGCTCCTGTTTACCATATTAGTGCTATTTCAACGTAATCAAGTGTTGAGAAGACTTGTTGATGTATAATTCACGTCTTATAAGATTGGTCTCCGTTATTTTGAACATTTCATAACCATTTACATACATGAGATTTGGAGAATTTTTTGATATAATACTTATGGATCTACATTAATTTTTTAATCCACGGTATTATGTAAAAATCTGAAATATACTCTTAAAATATTCAAATTTAATGAGACACGTCTTTTATTTTTATAAGATTTGTTTTGGTGAAATTGAATGTCGATTTTTTTAGAGTAGACCATTAGAGCATCTCCAAATATAGAAAATCCTTAGCTAAAATGTGAGTTGTCATATCAAAAATAAAAAATTTAGCCTAACTTCTCGAAAAATTGACACTTTAATCATATCTATTGTTTTCTATAATTTTAGCCAACCTCTTGTGGATAGCTATATTTGTCGAACCTCAACAAGTCTGTAAGTTACCATATTGAACTTAAATATTCTATTTTAACAATTTAAAATATTACTCCCTCCCTCCTTTTTCAGTTGTCACATTTCTATTGTTATTGGTCAGTTTGACTAATTTTTTAACAAAGATTATAAGTCACTCTTTCACTATTTTAAAAAACTGAAAATTACATGTTAAAGTAGATTAAAAATTATTTCCGGTGACATATTTGTTTTATTTTATCAATTGATAAGATTGTAATAAATTTCAGTCAAATTTTGGTCAATTTGACCGACACATAGCCAAATGTGACAACTAAAAAAAGACGGGAGTAAAAACATACTCTATTTAAATTATAGCAATCAATATAACCAATACCATTGAAGCAGTTTCGGCATATTTTATATAGTTTTTTACAAGTCCAATTTAGCCAACAATTATAGTCAACCCCGTTGAATATGCTCTTAGCATCTATCTCTCATTAAAAATTAAATTGTACGGAAAAATATCAGATAAAATAGGTTGTTTTGACATTCAGTAAGTATTAAAAAAAAATTATTCCCTCCATCCTTCTGGGATGTATACGTTTAGAATGGACACGGAGACTAAGAAAAATGTATAAAGTAGTGGAAATTAATGAGAAAGAGAAAGAAAAGTAGGTGAAGTGGTGGGACCCATGAATATTTAATTGATAGATTTGAAAAAGTAGATGGAAGTAGTGGGTGAATAGAATTTTTATATTATAAAAGTTTATTATTTTAGAAAAATTTTGAAATGTATAAAAAAGATATCCCGAAAGGAAAGTATATAGAAATCATAGGGAGAAAGGGAGCAGCAAATTGGATATATCACTTTTATTCAATAAATCATGTTGCAAGTGGTGCAACTCGGAGAAGTAATCATTTGTGCATTACTTTGGTCACTATCGCTCCTGTCCTGTTTACTAGATTAGTACTATTTCAACGTAATCAAGTCTTGAGAAGACTTGTTGATGATTGATTCATGTCTTATAAGATTGGTCTCCGTTATTTTGATGATCATTTTATATTCATTTGCATACATGAGATTTGGAGAATTTTTTGATAAAATACTTATGGATCTACATTAATTTTTTAATCCACGGTATTATGTAAAATTCTGAAATATACTCTTAAAATTTCAAATTTTATGAGACACGTCTTTTATTTTTATAAGATTTGTTTTCGTGAAACTGATAAAAAATCTTTAGCTAAAATGTGAGTTGTCATACCAAAAATAAAAAATTTAATCTTACCTCTCGAAAAATTGACACTGCAACCATACTGTTGTTATATAATTTTTCCGTCTCATTTTAGTTGTCACATTTCTATTTTTGTTGGTCAAATTGACTAATCTTTGACCAGAGATTATAAATCATTTTTTTCATTATTTTAAAAAATTGAAAATTACATCTTAAAGTAGATTAAAAGTTATTTCCGGTGACATATTTTTTATTTTTTCAATTGATAAAATATTGATAAATCTCAGTCAAACTTTGGTCAATTTGATCGGCACAAAACCAAAAGTGACAACTAAAATAGGACGGAAGGAGTATAATTTTAGCCAATCTCTTATAGTTATGGATGACTATATTTGTCGAACTTGTACAGATCTGTAAGAAATCTGTAGAAAGATCACACATTATTTATTATCATATTGAACTTAGATTTTTTATTTTAACAATCTAAAATATTAAAAACATACTATTTTTAAATTATAGCAACCAATATAGCCAATACTATTGAAGCACAATTTCTCACAGGTTCGGCAAATTTACATAATCTCTTACTAGTCGAATTTAGCCAACAATTATAATCAACCCCGTTAAAGATGCTCTTAGCATGTATCGCTCATTAAAAATTAAATTGTACGGAAAAATATCAGGTAAAATAGGTTGTTTTGACATGCAGCAAGTATTAAAAAAATTACTCGCAGCAATTTGGATGTATCACTTCTATTCAATAAATCATGTTGCAAGTGGTGCAACTCGGAATTGAAGTAATCATTTGTGCATTACTTTGGTCACTATCGCTGATCAGTTAAAAGTAATCAATCAATAATAATAGAGGTGATTGCATATCGCACCCCCTAAGTATTGTTCAAAAACGATAGAGTACCGATACTTTAAGAAACTCAACTCGCACCCCTTATCTTTACTTCTCAAAACCGATATGCACCCCCTGCCGTTAACTTCCGTTAACTCAGTGCACTCCGTTAAGTCAGTATATATATAATTGCAATTCGGACCCCCTAACTTACGTTCAAAAACGATATTGTATCCATATTTTTGAAAACTCGAATCGCACCACCTATTTTTACATCTCAGGAACGATACGCAACCCCTCCGTTAAATTCCGCTACCTTCCGTTAAAATTCTCCCCCGTCTCAATTTACATGTCCCTTTTGCTTTTTGAGGAGTTAAATTGACTAATTTTTTACCAACTATTTGAAAATATGTATTTATTATTTTAGAAAATAGAAATTTACATATTAAAATAGATTAGATACCTCTATTAAAACAGTCTAGAAAGTATATTTTAATGTGTAACTTTCTATTTTCTAAAATAATAAATAAATATTTTTTTAATAGTTGATCAAAAATTAGTCAATTTGACAAGGGACATGTAAATTGAGACGGAGGAGTATTTTAACGGAAGGTAACGGAATTCAACGGAGGAGGTGCGTATCATTGTAAAGTTAGGTGGTGAGATTTAGGTTTCCAAGAGTACAGGTATAATATCGTTTTTGAACGTAAGTTAGGTATAATGTGCTGAAGTTACTCCCTCCGTACTATTCAATCATTTCTATGCAGTTTCTTTTTTTTAGATGTCTCATCATTTTTATACATTCTAAATATTCTAACTTTAATAATATAAAACATTATTACACGCACTATTTTCTTTCACTATCTTCATTATATAATAATATAAACACTATTACATCAAATCCTTTCCTCGACTATCTGAAATCTATAATTATATATAAATGAGTCCAGCCACTTACCTACCTTTCATCTAACTTTACTTATTTTTTACACTTTTTCTTGATCTCTGTGTCCACACCGAATGTATATAGACGATTGGGACGGAGGGAGTATAAATTATGATAATAGCATTCAAATGGAGTCTAGCAGTGAGTTTTTTCAAAGCTGAATTAAACACTTGTCCTAAGGGCATCTCCAACCGTGATCCAAAAATCCAAATTTGGGGCAATTCTGCCCCAAACCACTACAACCGTGGACTAAAAAAGTGATCCAAATTTGGATCAGTAAACAGTAGTGGTCCAAATTTGGATCACTACCAATCACTGATCCAAATGTTTTTAACATTAAAATATTATTACTTTTATTATTTGATGATTTTTTTAATGTTATTAAAGATAGATTAACTAATATTATAATATAATTAAAACAACGATTAATTATAAATTAAAATTTCAGAATACATGAAAATCAAGAGATTTGTTAAAGATGAGATATTTACAAGTACTTCTTCTGCACATTCAGTTGGAGTCAAGTCTGTTTGAGCTATCAACCATAATTGCAAACCCTTAACAACTTTTATCACTAAATTAAAAATCATACTCTCACAAACAAAAGAGAGAAAATAACCAAAATTCTCACCAAGGAGAAAAAGACGTAACTCTCGCGAAGGAGACTATACCAAACCAAAGTAATAAATAAAGATAAATAAATCTTAGATCGCGGAACCACATAAACAAGAGAAATTGGACTCAAAATCCACCCGCTTGAAACATAGAAGAAAGACATCGAAATCTCCTATGGTTTTAGATCTAAGAATTTTTCCGAGAATAGATCTGGAGCAGAACTACAAAAATAAGAGAAATCGGACTAAAAACCTACACGCTTGGAAGAAAGACAATGAAATTTCTGATGGTTTTAGATCTAGATTTCTCTTGAAAGAGTGTTATTCAGAAGCTAAGAAGAAACAAAATAATTAAATGATGTGGCTCTTTTCACCGGTGAAAACCGATATAAGTCTCAGACGCCCGACACGAAAAAGAAAGAAATAGGGCAAGAGAGGTAAACCAAATATTATTACAATCAATACATTTAAATCACCAAGATATCAAATGTCAATTGTCAAAGCATCATAATTATCCTGCAATATGGTTCTATAGGTTTTGCTATATGCCTTTTTGTGTTGGCGGTCTTTGTGCCAATACGTAAGACATTCCGAGAATGATTTATAATACAGACTTTTGCTTACTTATAAAAATTACAAGCATCATAGTTAAAAAATGGAACGAGTGTTCATCGTGGTCATCGTAACTGCATGACCTAATGCGAGATCGTTCGTAATAATTTGATTTGTTTGGTAAGTATTTTATCGTTTATTTTATTAGTAGTAAGATTACAATTTATGCCCAATTTGCACAAGTAGTGTAATTAAGTAGAACTAGAAATTTTATGTACGTACGAATACATTATATTATATTATATTATATTAAAAATAAATCAACTTTAGAAATTTAATAACCCATAAAAGAACACTTATCCGAAGAAATAAGGGAGGTAGATAGATCCTAAATAACGATGTATGAAAAATATTAAGCTAACCCAAACAGCCCTATAATTTGATCGTACTCTCTCGTTAATAATTGAAGACAACATTCATTACAGATATAGAAGTACAAGAAAACAGTTGCATGTTATTTCATTGAAAAATATACACCCGCCGAAATAGATAAAACTACACACACAAACAGATAAAAATCAAATAAAAATCAAAGAATTGTCGAACTATTTTTGGTATATGAAGTCTTCATAATGAAGACTGCACTTTGCAGAATCAAGAGTTAATACACCCACGCAATTCTTGTCTTTTTATCTGACTTTCACCCACGTAAAAACAGAAGTCACTATCAAGAGTTTTCGATATTACTGCACCTAAAATATGTATGCTGTTGAGTTAGCAGCTCATTGGACTGTCCGGATGATTATGAGCTGCTACAGCAGTTTCGATCTCCGACTTCACTGTATTTTTCTCCTTCTCATCAGCCTGACAATTATAAAACATTGGACTTGCTTAATTATTAGTGGACGACTGAGGAAAAAACTTGTAAAATATGAATGTGAATGTTTAAACGCGTTGGAGAACAGAGAAAAAACACATCCTAGACCAGCTTAGTGTTTGAAAGTTGAAACACTATCACGTGAAACATACGATCTCTGTTATGTATATGACACGTACACGGACTAATGGAAGCATATTACGCTGTTGTTGCATCCGCACACCACAAAGTGGTACTAATGTCTTTTCCTCTCTTGTGATTGTCAAAATCTTCTCAATTGTGTGACATAGACCCAAGAAAACACACATGATTTGTTGTCTTTAATTCAATATAAATGAAAAGCATACTTATTTAATGAATTTGTTATCGATAAACACTAATATTTCAACGATTTTTGAATTATATTCGGTTATCACACTATAACGATCATTTTTTTAATTATGTGATAGATTTTTATATAGCGATTCCAATCTCATTATATTAATAATAATGAGGTCTTTATATGAACAAAAAATTTTATTAACAAAAATTTGACACATAAATAAAAAAATTATTATATTTCTAACCCATCTTTATATTCAATCAACTAAGAGCATCTCTAACCCTTAAAATCTTTAGCTAAAAGTCCAAATATTATGTTAAATATAAAATTTTTGAGATAAAGAGTATGAATTACACTATACTTCAATGGTAGAAAACCTTTATTAACCAATTTCTTGTTGTGCAAAAATGATTGATAAAAATATATTGCCCCTCCTAAAGCAAAAGCGCACACTCATACCTTATCCACTCGAAAAACCATCTACAAATCCTATCCAGGTCAAATGTGTTGTGTTCATTGGTCCATATCTCAATGGTCCAATATCTCAACGCAAGGATGCAGATTTTGGAAATTTAAAGATTCTCAGCAGCATAGAAAATGCATAAAAATTTAGTAATATTAACATGACAATGGTCCCTGCCGTGACTTCTGGAAATTATTAATAAGATCTATAGCCCAGCCACACATTCACGCGTAGTTTAGTGTGCGGTAAACGCACGGTTGTTTCATCGATCGATGTGTACATCGAACTAGAGAATAAAACGATCATCTAACATGCCTGTTTTGCTATTTACAGAATTAGAGGAAAGTCGAGCTTTGTTTTCTTGTTTTGGCTTATAAACAACTGTCGTGTAAGAAATCCTATCAAATACAAATTTTTTCTTTCGATCATATTTATGAAATATCAGGATTTAGTTCTAAAAATGAGAGTGAATTAATTTATAATGAAATATTCACACCAATTAATAATGGTTTTCGAGATTCTTTGAACCCATACCCAAACTCATATAGTTGTTAAACGATCAATTTTTCCAGAATCCTAACATGTTGCTAGGAGCATTTACCAGGATCATATTATATTTTAACATTTTTCTCACTTGAATGTCCATTTATGGGTCGAGAATGAAACACGGACACTCATCTTTGAAGTAATAAACTTGACTTTGTGTCCTTAATAAATTATAAGAATATTTGGGGAGTCGAACCTGAGTTTTCCGTATACTATGTTAATTGACAAATTCTCCCAAAACTTTAAGGTGTTAGATGGAGAGCTCATCATGATTATACTCCCTCCGTTTTGAAATATAGATCGCTTGACTTTTTGGCACACACTTCTAAGTCCTTTGACCGCATAGCTAAAATCATTATTTTCCAAATTTTCTTTTTCTGAATTAAAATATTAATCGTATACTTTTATTCAGAAAAAGAAAATTTCAAAAATAATAATTTTTGCTATGCGGTCAAAGCATTTAGAAATATGTGTCAAAAAGTCAAACGACTTATATTTCAAAACAGATGGAGTATTATATTATATTATATAGTTTTGTTAATTTTGTTGGATAATCAAGAAATTGTTTATAAATTAGTTTCAAAAAAAAAAAGAAATTGTTTATAAATTATAAATCAAGGAAAGAAAAATTTAGACAAACGGCAAGAGATTTACCTCGATAAAAACTGTCTTCAAAAGGGTGTCAGATAAGGAAGTAATGTTGGCAGAGATAATCTTAAGCTTCAATGTTTCAAAAACTTGGCAGAGCTTGATTATTGTGTCCGTTGTTTTAGTGCATGTCAGGCTCACCACAATTGTTTTTTCTCCGATATACGACACCCTCAGCTGCACACCACACACATGGCTTCTTTTTATATTCATCTCGATCGCCCCATATATTATAATAACAATACTATATGACTACAGTCATGCCCAAATTTTAGTTTTTGTATAATATATGTGTAAATTAGCGTGACCAGGCAAATGAGTGAAAGAGAAGTTGGGGAAAAGGAAAAAAAAAATAGAAAGAGTAAATGGCCCACCTCAATGACTTCGATGGGGGATGATGATGATGATGATCTTGAACCCCCGGAGTCATGGGAACACAGCTGTTGTGGCTCATGCACAGTTTTCTTCTTCTTCTTACAAGATGATGTCTGGTCTGCTTGTTTCGAGTCCTCACTACACAAATCTTGTTTCTTGGAAGCCATGGACTCGAGTTGTGCTATTTCACCTTGAATTCTTCTCTCTTGTTCTTGTAGTTCCTGAATATAGCTTATTGCATCTTTCACAATCGATGCCTTGTCCATCTGCATCACATGATCAATATTAATGTGAAGGAACTAATATGCTGATTAAATCTCTGGTTGGTCTTAAATTTTGACTTATTATTTACTTTTATAACATATGAAGTTTCACATGTCTCGGAATTCTGATTCCGTCACCGTTTGGTTCGTATATAAGGTTGAGTACCTTGGTTATGTTAGGGACAACAGCTCGGAGAGCATAGAGCCTATCATTTAGTTTCTTCCTTCTGTTTCTTTCCGAAACTATTGTTTTTGATGCAGTTGAAGACTGGCCTCCGTCTGGTGAACTGGAATCGTAGTAGGCTGATAATGTGTCATCCAGCAACAAGCTGCACGCCAGACAATTTGTAAGAGTTATTAATTCTTCAAGAAAATGTTATAAAAAATTCATTAAATTATGAAACAACAGGCTGTAAACTACCTGCCGAGTTCTTCAGCATGATAATAGCTGTTGGTTTCCCAGTACAGCTGATATTCATCTAAGCTTTCCATTTCACAACTTTGTATATATCTCCCCAAGTATATCTTTTATCTTTTCTTTGGCTTCCACTTCTCTATTTGAGACGAGTGCAAGAGGTGGAGACTTATCAAGGATTCAGTTGTTTATTACTATATATAAAGGACCGCCAGCTGTTCATCAATATATATAGGTTGTTCATATACCCATGCACGGTTTTTCTATGGTGTGTCTATGGGCACACACTAAACACAAAAATTTATGAATTTGGATGGTTTCTATTGGCTTATCTTCTTTAATAATGGTGAACCCCCTTGTAATTACAACAACCACACCAATCAAAACTCTCCAATTTTGTAAATGTTTGTGCTTAGCATGTGACCATAGACACACGCTAGACAAACCCATCTATATATGGTTGTAAAAATCAGGAATCCGAATTAATGAAGACTGTGATTAGAATTGAATGATTGAATGATTGAAAATAAATGAAAAGATTAATTAATTTAATTGAAAATCAAATATTTAATAATATTTAGAGTTACTAACCAAAAAATCCAATCAACTTATCTTTTTTTGCCAATAAAACCTTTAAACTTTTCTTTTCACTAAAAACCTCAATAGTAAATCTAGAAAAATAATTAATCAGGTTTACTTATCGCCGACATGTTGATTAACACATATCTTATGTGGCAACATAACTAAAATTAATCAAAAATTAGTAAAGATAACTAAAAAATTTTATTTTTGTGAAGATTTAACTACAAGATCTAAAATAAGTATAACTTATAATTTTATTACAAACTTTTGTGTACGCGAGTTTTAGCAAGTAATCATGATGATTAAGTAGCTTACTTGACAAATTATTGCAATTCAAATTAATATAATAATAGAAGAAAAAATGAGACATCAGACAAGCACATCTTCACTTATTTTCATATTATTTTTTGAATCAAAACTAAAAATATCATACCAATAAACTCACAATCCCGTCAATAATTTTTAAGTAGAATATGTACATATGACTCATACAAGTTAGAGGCTTAAGTAGAATAATTAATATAAATAACTTCAAAAAAATTATAAAACGGTCAAAATAATTTATTCCTTGGTACAAATGATGAAAACCCTTGGATCTTCCATGTGGTGTGGGTTTATGAAATTAAAATATTATAAAATATAAAAGAAAAAATTATATTTATTATTGAATAGACAATATGTGGCATATACGTGTATAAAAAGATGCAAATAAGGGAAATATACTTAACAAGTACCATTGTAAATTTAACCATGATTTATTTTATATTATTTTTTGAGTAAAGTGCACTTTTTGTACTCGCACTTTACTCAAGACACCACTTACAATACTGTAATTCAAAATCGAGCACTTGCAATATAAATTTTTGTATTCCATTACATTTTGTTGCATTCCGTTAATTTAGATTAACTTTGTTAATAATTTAGAGAGTAAAGTGCATTTTGTGTACTCGCATTTTACTTAAAGTGCATTTTGTGTACTCACACTTTACTATAAATTTTCAACTAGAGTATTGCAAGTGATGTTTTTGTGCAAAGTGCGAGTACACAAAATGCACTTTACTCCCTAAATTATTAACGGAATTAACCCAAATTAATGGAATACAACAAAGTGTAATGAAATACAAAAATTGATATTGCAAGTGCTCGATTTGGAACTATAGTATTACAAATGGTGTCTTGAGTAAAATAGGAGTACACAAAGTGCGCTTTACTCTTATTTTTTAAGAAATTTTGAATTATATTATTTTTAAAATACACAACCTATCAAACTTATTATTGTTATTATATCTTCATGAAACACAAATTATTAATAATAGTCTGTGATGCATAATTTATTTTAATAAATTAATAAATTCATATATATTTAAATTAATATTTTATTTTAATATGTTGGTAACAAGATTTGGAGCTTAAAATTTTAGTAGCATTTTAGTGAAATATAAAAAAATAGTTTAGTAAATTCTTATCAATTTGATATAAGTGGTCAAACGATTATAATAATCGTACCGAATTCATTATCGATTCGTGTGTGCATGCCTTTGGCTCCCGTATATGCCGAGACACCAACATTGTGACAACACTAATGGCCTCGTGGGTCTTGAGTGCGAATACGAGTTTGTAAAATCACTCAAGCAGACATGAGTCAATTCGGTCAACCGTTTTACACAGGTGACTCAAACAGTCAAACATTACGACCCTTGAGTCTTGAGATGAGAGGCCACGCTTTTGTTGTGGGGAACAACAAATGTTTAAACATAAACTCTGCCCACCTCTTGTGTGCACTATGCCAGGACGGTGGTGTTACTCTTTTCATTCATCATCTCTACGACTCTACTTCCTTAATATATTAAAAATCAAGTCGAAGTATATATTAAAATATTTTATAGTACTATTACAGTATTTTAATAATTAAAAAATTGCTCAAGGTAGATGATTCTTAGTTAGATTTAAACACTATGATTGCGAGCGATAGATCGTTATCATGACAGAGGTAAACAAGTGTCACTACCTAGGGTACAAGTGTCGAGTACAGTTAAATTAATTATTTCTTAATTAATGTTATTTTAACATTTATACTATTACGATATTATCTGTGATACTTACTTTTTAATATTTACTGTTATAACTGGAGCTATCCTACTGTTTAATAAGAAAGCGGATGATATTGTCACCTTTGATGCAATACTGACTTTATTGATGGAGCTTGCAATGACCTAAATGATAATATTCTTTGTATTGGTAAAAGGGGTTAACTGGGAGAGAAATCGGAGAATCATGTTCTCTGGACATAAACAAGGTTGTAAGTTGTAACCCTCTAAAAATTACAGTAAAAAGGAATACAATCACCTTTTTGTTCTGAAGCATCAAGCAAACATCGGATATCCAAGGTAGAATTACAATCTGCACAGGTAGTTTATTAGTACATTAATTCAATAAAGCCATAACAGGAATGGCTGTGGAGCATGGAGAGAGTAGTTGGAAAGATTTGATGGACTTTCGTATAGACGTTGAGCTTTACTTTGTTACTGGAAAATAGAAGAGTTGCAGTGGAAGATGATTTCCGAAAAATGAGAGAACAGAGTAATATTTTATATGGATGGTGGCTAGGTAATTTACATGCATAGATTATTTCGGAGTAAGAGTCGGGAGGATATTGATCCAACAGATTCAATTAAGGAGCTTCCACGATTTTTAATTAGTTGATATAATATTGGAAAGTTAAAATCACAGAACTGGTATTGGATCCGTATTTGAAAGGTTCGGCCAGTAAGTACATGCTCAGCTATTTTTTCTTGGGCACTTGGGCAGCAGTCGAACCAGTGTGTATTAATGTCACAGGCTCCTTAAATACAAGGCTGAATTATTCACACATTTGTTCTCTAGAATTATCTCAAAAAATCCAATACAGAAACTAAGAGAGAATGAAGAGAAATTTAGTCTTCCTCTTCCCTAAACACCACTATGTGACAATGTTCATACAATCTCCTAAATGCTCCTCTTTAGAATGGGAACAATTCAGACATCGCCGTGTATTTTGATGCTATCTAGGATCAGTGGTCTCTCAATTATGGCAAATGAGTTATGTTTTAGGTTTATTCGTCTTAGATGTACTTTCTATGAACAAGAGAACAAGGTTCAGCCGGAGATTTGACAGGGCTGGCTGAAGCAATATTGTGGCTCAAGGCAAAGTCAAAAACTGAGCCAATTATTTGAAAACGTTAAATATAAAAAAAAAAAAAAAAAAACTAATATTAATAATGTGATGCAAAAAATAAATTTATTACTTTAGTTAGTGATGAAATTAAGAAGTATGTTTAAACTTTTAGATTTTTTTTAATAATTTATATACATATATATCATTAATATTATATATGCATTGTGTAATTTGTGTTAGAATATTTCCTAATTTTTTAAGTAGGGTAAATATTAATATTTGTATTCATTATTAATCTTAGATATAGTTCATATTATCTTTTACAAATTATTATATACTCCATTCTGCATCTAAATGCATTTTAAAAGTGATATACAAGTGCTAGTGGGATGCATTGTTCAGGGGAACTAGATCAATCCTATTAGGCTTCTAGAAATCATGATAAGAGATCAGTCCATTATGACGAGGCTGTGCTAGTTGAAATTCCGACATTGGCATGTAAACATGAAACATTGAAGATAATAGACAATACTGCTTCCATGTTACCGTAATAAGATCTGAAAAGGCTTTAGTTCTCTTTCAACACAGATAGCTGTCTTTTAAGGACCTCATTTTCTTTCCTCAGTTTCATAATCTTTTGCTTTAGTGTTTCAACATTTCTGCTTGAACTCAGATCATGTTGCTGTTCGCCCAACTTTGCTTTGCTAACCAGCACTGAAAACAGCAAAACAAGAGCTCAGATTATACACATTTTGAAGAAATTACATCTGTACTTGAAGAAATTTCCACCAGTTAGAGTATATTGCATTTTCGTTCAGAGCTAAAACAGGACTTCATTTTATGCCTCTGCCTTGTGCACTCACATTCTTTCTCGGTATCCTGAAGCCTCCTGTTCAAATCATTTTTTTCTTCTTGTTCAATCGATAGACAATCCCTTAGATCTTGATTCTCATTCTGATCTGTTTGTGAATAATGAGGGTTTATAAGTCGAAGAAAAAGTAGTCTGAAATTCAACATTACGAAATCTGCTTTCTTAGAAGCTTACATTTTGATTCCACGTCCAGGTGAACTCTTTCCAACCTAGTTACTAGAACTTCTATATGCTTCCTGTGCATAGCTAAATCTTGGTGGAGCTGAACTATAGTAGCTTCATTTGATGTCTTTTGAATTAGGCATGCCCTGAGACAGATCAAAAATTTCACACCAAGATCATGATATCAGACGTGTAACCAAATCCCCACCCCCTCCAAAAAAATCTTGAATTATTCAAAAGCAGACCTGATCTGGGTTTCCATATCAGTAATCCGGGCTGCATATTCTTGTTTAAGAATTTCTACGGTATTCATGTGTTCCTGCTCATGAATTTGACTATTACTGCCAAATGCAATTAGAAGAACTCCAAAAACACTTTATAGTACAATCTACAAGATGAAGTAAGGAACCTTGACATTTGGACAAGCAATTTGCAAAAATTAACAATACAAAACTATGCAGAACTCAGCAAAAGTTTTCCTTTAATGATATAAGTGCATGAGTCATGTTCAAGAGAGAACCATTAGAGACAGAACCGATAGAACCCTTACCTTATTTCTAGTGTTAGTTAGGGTTCTGCAGCAAAACTTTCACATGCAAAAAATGTCAATATCTATGTATTATGTTTTAAAATTATTTTTGAACACACACAACGATGAAAAAAAATGAGAAAAACACGTATTTAGATTTAGATCCTAAAAATCTATTTAAAATTTAGGGTTCTGCAGCAGAACCTTAACCTTAGTGGTTCTATGGTTCTATTTTAAGCACTGGTTCTCTCTTGAGCGCGACCCATAAAGGCATAACAGTGAGCCTGTAGATTGAGTAAAGGAAGATTTTACTTTAAAACAATAGAGTTTTACAAGGATCAGTAGGAGTGTTTGTACTAAAAGCTTAAGATAGAGTCTAACCACCATATCTTGAATGGCTCCACTCTCCATGATTTAGCAATGTGAATATAACTTACATTTTCTTTCCTGCCACATTCATCACGCAATCTTTTTACTTCCTCTTGTAATCTTTTGAAATTGCAGTCGCGTTCAACCTGTCGTATATATGTGTGTCAATGTGTGTGTGTGTGTGTGTGTGTGGATAAGGTCAAATTCTGCCAGAAACCATTTGAACTACAAACCTGCAAATACAAATATACAAAAATTCACTCTATATACAAATAAGTTCTTTACAGAATCAGAATGGAAAATAGAGTTTATACTACATATATTAACAGTTCACTGAAGATAAAGATAAGATTCACACAAATTCAGTTTAGATTCACTTATATTACAGTTTGTATTGGAATGCAAACCACTTCTTAGGTAATAGAATACACGGCTTATAATATACAAAATAATATATAACAAAGTATAGCTGAATTCAGTGGAGAGTTACTTGATTTGAGAACCTGAGAAATCTACTTTTATACAATTGGATGATTAGACAAAAACCGTTCAGACTAGTTTTGCGAGAATACTTTATATTTCAGATATTTTTCACAAGCAGGTTTTTTAGTTATCGGGCAAAAAAGGGTCTCGTTTAAACCAAAGCCTGAAAAAAGTTATCCACACAACCACAATTTTTTACTTTCGGAGTGAAGTTTAAGCAAAATAACTAAATAAGTAAGCCCAACAATAGATTTTATGTCAGAGGTGAATGTGCACCTGATCTGCCATTTTATTAAGACATTCAGTGTAAAGATTGGCCAGTCGCTCATTCTCTGCATATTACAACAAAATTAGTTTAGAGTCAGAGACTCAGAATTGTCAATATCAACTGCAATGTACAAAAGATACGAATCTCTTATCTCTGTGTGAAATCAAGTGATGAGATGAATCATGATTTGTATACATGCTTATCTTGGATATGAATGGTACTAAAAAGACATGTTAGTTAAGATTAGCCACAAGATTCAAAGAGTTGAGCAATCAGGTATCAGACAATATCATAATGACATGTCAGACCATTCTATCAACTCATCACGACATCAAAACACAAACTCAGGAGGTACCTGACAAGAGAGAAATTTTTGACAAACTGAAGGAAATAATTAGTTCTGTAGCAATCAAGCAATGAAAGAAGAGGGAAACACAAAAAATATGATCTTAGGGGGGCATTTAGATGTTGATGAGATACGAGAATGGGAACAAAGGTTGAAGGGTATAGGGAATGGGGGTAAATGTAAATGAGAATGATATAAAATCCCAAAGGGTTGGAGAGTACAATTTAACCAAATCGTTAATCCACACACTAACACGTACGATTGAGGTCCCAATTCCCATTAACAGGGCTCATAAAACATGAACCAACCACCACCTTAGTCTTGCCAAAAGGCAGCAACACTGCAACACAGTTTGCAGACTACTATTCTACAAAGTATAATCTGTTCCTTAAACCTAATTAAGACTCGCACATCGCACACTTGATAAAAAAAAAATCTTACATAATATTAGGTTTAGCAAACTAATCTGTTTTTGTACTACAAACATATTCATCTTAGATACTTCACCTTGCCTTATTTTACAACACAATCACTTCGGATCAAGCAACAAATACATACATTCTTCACCTCAACCACAACAAAACCAAAAAAACCCGAATGATACCCAACTCAGTATCACAAACTCAACTAAAAATGTAGCACATTACACTCTCCAAATCATCACATCGCAAGTAACTTCATATACGAATGTCAAATATTACAAGTGAGTCTAACTATTTAAAACATCAGTAATCATCAGGCCTAGATGTATATACATACAAAAACTCAGAACGAAATCGATAAAACAAATTCGACACTAGTCTAACTTTACTCGGAAACAAATAAATATAAGATTGAGCTATAAAAAAAAAAAAAGTAACAAACGTAATACAAACCAGATTTGAGGCTATCGAGACTGAATTGAAGAGCCTCTCGCTTCTTAACTTCAGCGTTACAATTGGCTTTGAGCAATTTGATCTCTTCAGCACTCTTCTTAAAATCCTGGTTCAAAATTTAGTTTATTATATAATTAGAGATTCAAATCAGAGAAATTAAGAAAGTTGAGAAACAAATATGAATAGCACAAGTACTTGCATCGTATATTTGATTGAAATCAGAAAGCATTAAATCAAATTCATCATTTGCCGCCATGTCCTATTTCATCAGGCCCTCCCCCGCTTAGCTGCTTAGGTGAATTGTAAAATATATATATTATTTACCTTGTTTGAACAAATTGAACTTCATATTTCTCCTTTAATAAAAAAACTTCATATTTATTTTGAAATTGATAACGCTAGAGATAAAAGGAATTACATGATTTGTATAGGAGTAAAATTGTTATAGTTAATAAAAGTTTGGCGATGATTTGTGTTTAGGATCTGTCCAATTTCGATTGTGTTTGTAGATGCCGTATGGCTTTTAATTAATGAATTGATTCCTTGTTATCAAAAAAAAAAAACAAATATTGTTTACTTTTTATACATTAGAGTTAGAGTTAAAAAAGTTACGTGATGATTTGCAGTTTTATTTATAAGTAGAATACATCACAATTAAAAATAAATCCATTTTATTTTTATTGTTCTAAAAAAGTAGAGAAAACAAGAATTTGTGAATGAACAAAAATATGTGACCAAACTAAACCAACCTACGCGTAAGTTGAGATGGATTGAGAATATCTAAGTGGGGCTCGAGCTGATTTCCCTTATTTGTATTTGATCTTCATTATTTTTTATCAATACTTTCATTATTCAGCAAATTTCTTTTTGAAATCTGATTTTACTGTATATTTCTTTATTCTCAACGATCAATTATAGCAATACCATATATGCTATGTGACTTAAAGAAAATAATTTTAAATTTTACTTTAAGAAGGTTTGTAATGAAGTAAAAACACATACATTTTTATACATATACAATTCATCAAATAGAAATCAAATTAAAATAGAAACTAAAAACTAATATAACCTTTACATGAATCGAATCTAATAAACACTAAGTAAGTGAACACAGTTGCGGACTATTCCAATGAAAAACGTATTTGTTTAAAAGATTTTGCGAGTCCAAACTATTCTGATAAAAACCTTTATTTCTTAAAAGGATTTCATGATTCAACCTTTATTTCTTGAAAGGATTTCATGATTCCTCTTCTTTTTTCTTTTTTTTAATCTGACTTTACTGTATTTTTTCTTCAATCTCAACGAAAATTACATTTATGACCCAGCAAAGATAATGATAAAGATTTAGGAAACACCTACTAGTGAAATACTACATGTTATCCATATGAAAAAAAAAATGCTGTTAAAAATTATCTAGGGAAGTTGATAATTTTTTATTTACTTTATCGAAGCCTTTAAATTACATAAATATTCATTTGCATTCACGTCAAAAAGCCCTACGAGCATCAAGCTCTGTGTATTGTATTGGGATGGTTATGAAGATCCCTTGAAATAGAGAAGAGCAAGACCTACAAGTATAGATACGACAAGAATTAGTACAGCAGCTGTGATGTTGAAGTTGGCACTTCTCACAGATTTCTGGACACCCACGGTGCCTGCATCAACTATGTTTCTCTCTGACAGTGATGGCTTGTTTCCTGAAGACTTGGGAATCACCATATCCCAGAAAGATTTGGAGGCAAAAAATCCCAATGTGGGTGCTTCTGTTTCAAGCTCCAAGATTTTAGATGCATCAGTTGGGGCTTCCACCGACATCAACTCTACAAAATGATCTTTAAGAACCTGGTATCAAGTAATGAGAGACAGAAGCACGAAAATTTTATGAGAAGAATTTAGCAAAAAAATAATTATGAATTGCTTAAATATTTAATACAAGAGTATCTATGTGTAGTAACAGGCTAACAGATGAAATGTATTTGCCCTCTCCATGTTTGCAAAATGATATGCACCGGAACCAAACAGCATGTAATTAAAGTTACTTGTTACCGTATCCCATTTTATTAATGCTTTCAAGTTAATGCGCAACTAGCATATCCAGTTAATTCACATCTAGTGTTGCAGTTACTTGCCTAGAACTATAGCATATCTAAGAAATCCCGCTAATTATACCTGAAGAAAATATCTCCATCATCAGTATATATTGATGTATAATCATGAAAAGACTTGAATGAAAAAAGAAAAAAACAACAGCAAACATGATTTTGATAAACCTACTGCTAACTCTTTACAACTCTTATTTGTCTACTGGCTCTATTACTTATGAAATAGTTGCAGGCGGTTATTACAGCCGCCCAGTCGACAATTCAAGCCCAGAAATCGACTAGTCAACAAGTCCTGACTATGTGTGTGTGTGTGTGTGTGTGTGTGTTTAGATTAACTAAAATATATAAAATAAACACACATTATTTCATAGTTTAAATCACAAGTAGTAGATATAAGTTCAAATAGCAAAGGGCAGTAATTACACACAGAGCAGAATGGAGGAATAAATAAGGCAGTAATTCAGTAAAGCAGTGAAAAGACAGTTGAAGACTGATGCAGCAGCAATTGAATGGTGAAAGAGAACTAGGAACTACGCTTGTACTGAATCAATGATAAAAACAGATCGTGCGTACAATGTTATGCTTATTGTATATATAATATGTGTACAATGATGTGATATAGAATAGATTATTCGAAAGTTAAAACTCAAATTTATAAACAAAAAAAATTAAGTCTAAAATTTATAACTAAAAGCCAAAAAAATTAATTTTGCGTAAATAATCAGCAAAAATTCATTTTTCATATGAATAATATAATATTTGTTTTTTTGTGTGAAAAAAATTAATAAATGAAAGGGATATTCTCTATGAGACCACTATATAACTCGCTTTTGTCAAAGGTGCAATCACATTTTTGGTTTTATCATTGATAATATTGTATATTTGATTTTCCACATATAATACCCTAATCACTGTTATGTAAAATGTAATAGAATTGATTTAAGACTGTAAAACAAATTGTATATAAAAAATATTTCCAGAAAAATATACATGAAATAGACCTTTGAATCATGTAAACGAGTTTAATAGGAGACGATGGAGAAAAGTTACAAACCTCAAGTGTTTCAGATGGTTGTACGTAGTCACAGATGTATGTATCCGCCAACCATGGTACAAATACTCTTCTTGGAAATGCAATCTTGCATTGTTGACTGTTTTCATTGAACAAAAAAAAATTCATTAGATCTTCATGTGGCACCCAGGAATTGGTATAATAGTGCTAACATTCCAACACCCATAAAATAAACACAATAAAATATATCATTTTACCTGAGGAGATAACCCCTAAAATTTGAAATTGTGAATGGCAAAAACCTAAATTTGTGATATCATAAAATTCGCGAACACTAATGCATCAAAAGCAATTGTATGATGCAAATCCATACAAGCAACTGATAGTGAGTGCTTGTTAATAAAGCCATAACTACCTTAAAAATTTCAAGTCGAGTTTAGCACCAAGTTTCTCAGTGGATAAATCATTCCTTAATTCTGCAACACCGCCTGCAATAGGATCTGATTCCGAGTCTTCCTCATCGCAGATAATATCTAACCTACTTTGCAGACTTGTGAGTATGTCTCCCTAAATAAAAAGAACTTGTTACTGAAAGACAAGGTACAAACATGTTAAAGTAATAACTCTAACACGTTTAATTCTTGAGAACAAAACTATTACTGTTGTCATATAGTTTCATCAAATTAATGTAACAGATGCAGGAACTAAGGTTTGTCTTGTAGTGCTTCAATGAAACACAAAAGTTGTGAAATATATGCAGTTAGTTTCACTAAACTATAATATTGGAAATATCTCACTAAAATTACTATAAATTGGTCTATATTACATGTGTACTTGAAGCATTGTTAGTCTTGTAGCACTGTCGTAAGACTAGTAAAAGCAATTAAAGGAAAGCATATTTCTTTTTCTTTTTTTATAAACATGTTGGTATGTTAATTTTTCAAAAGTAGGCCATCAATATAACATCAGTTGCGAATGAAGACAGAGCTCAGAACTAGGGAGCTGCGAATGAAGACAGAGCTCAGAACTAGGAAGCTGCGAATGAAGACAGAGCTCAGAACTAGGGAGCTTTTTCCTCCAATATCTCTCCAACTGAATATGAAGTCGTCTAATATATATATAGGGATAGGATCAAATAAAAACTTTTTTAAGTTACAAACTTACAAACTTTTTTTTTTGAATTTTTTTTATTCTCCGAACCTGTTAATCCTTAGTTATAGATTAGAAAGTATCCATGTTGAAAATTATTGAAAAAACATCACAGTTTTAAAAATAACGCATAGATAAATCGTGCATTCAACACATTCGTAACTGGGGTTCAACATTGGGTGTAGAATATCAATTATCATTGTGTTGAATATATTTATAGAGATGCTTAAACTATATCTCTGGACTTTGGGTAGAGTCTAGAATGATAAATATTGGTTATATAATAAGTTTAACTTAGTTCTTATATTGAAAAACTAGTTTATGTACTTCTCCAACACAATTTTAATCGATGTTCAACAAAATATCTTATAAAAATGTTGAACCCAAGTTATGTATGTGTTGAACAAAAAAAAATTGTAAGTTTGTAAGTTTGTACCAGAACCCTCCCCTATATATATATATATATAAGCACACACATACACTCGTATTTTTTTTCTTCTTTATCTTCCTGCAACTCTGTTGCATATTAAAGGTCTAACGACCTAAGTTGAACAATGGTTTGCCCCCATTCAAATGCTAATATATTTGTTCTGTGTAAAGGTTAAGATTAATATGGGGAGTAAAGATCAAGAGATTCTAGTCTAAAGGTGTCAAGCCTACTATCAGAAAACAAATCTCTTGACTTTCACAATATCATACTCCAATTTTTGTGTTCACATATTAAATAAAATCTATCGTCATATGCAAACTTTATTTCTATATTACTCAGCACCGGTCGTGTCATTATCACAATTAAAGTTCATAATCTAAAGCTTTTTTATGGCTGGAAAAAATGAATGAGCCGTCAACCAGCACAGTTTTTAAAACTTGAACACTCAGCATAGTGAAAATTGAAAAGTTCAGTACTAAAGTTAGTTTTGGCACCTTTATATCAGCCAAAGCTTGTGAAACTGGTTCTCTAGAGTTTATGTATGCAAAAGAATACACAGAGCCCCTGAAAGTGAGAACACCAACAACCTCCTTTTGACTGCCTTCAATAGATAAATAGACAATGTCAAAGCCTTAAAGTGGCAAGGAAAAAATTAAGAAAATATAGAGTATGAAACATAATTATTTAGTTCTCTGACAAGACTCAAACACAGATGAAGTGAAAAAGGAACCTATATACCTTCCAGAGCTGTATTCTGCATAAAAGGTACAAGGAATTCGACGTCATGCAAACCCTCGGATGCACACTGCTCCAGATCAATTACCTAAACATGTAACATAAAAACAGTGTCAGGCAAAGCAACTATATAAACTTCGTGCCTTGCACATTTTTTTTCATCAGACTGAAAGAGTACAAACATATACAAGTCATGATCCATCAAACTGATAAAAGTATGCTATTGCCTAAAGGCTACAACAATGCATCTGCAAATCGAAATTGAAGAAAGTCCCGTTCAATTCACTTATGTTGTGTTTGGTTGGGGAGAATGGAAAGGAATGACTAAAAATAAATGAAAATAATAGAGGAAAGAGGGAAGTTTTGAAAAAACTGAGTGCGCAAATTGTAATGATAAGATTTGGGAAAAAACAAAGTATAGAAAGGAATAGACCATTCCTTCCCAAATTGGGGGTGTGAATTCGATCTCTAAGTATAAGGTATACGGAATGGAATGGAGGAAGGAATGAAATCCATTAACAATTGCACATAACATAGTTCAAATTTCATTCCATTCCTTCCTAATTTATTCACCCTAACCAAACACAACATCAATAAATCATGTTCATCATAAGTCTTAACAATTCAAGGCAAAATAATATAATATCATTTATATGAATAAAAGCAATTATGTATGTTCTACGGTAATATTTAGCATGACTTAGAACAAGTCAACAACATCTCAACTTTTTCTTAAAGTGGCTCAAAAACCTACGTAACTTAATATTGAAATATACAAATGCCAGGGAGAAGCACATCATAATGGGATCTCCTTTCTACATGACCATACTTCTAGGAACACTAGTGACGAAGCAGCCACAGTCATGCACTAAAAAGACAAGACAGCAAACCATCACAATGATATCTATAAACTAATTTACTCCACAACTCAAGGGAAACACATCACTATCAAACATCTATTTCACAGCCTGATGGACATAAGAAACCTACAGTCAGTATCATGCTGTGTAGAAATCATTCAAAAGTAGGCTTGCGTAACATTACATAACAACAGAAATGACAGTACAACACTTTTAAAAAGACTTGTCAAACAGCTCCTTACCAACTTCCCATCAATTAAAGCCTTGGCAGTTTTAAGCTCCTGAACTTGATTTGAAATTCCATGGCGAAGAATGGCAGCCAAACTTTCAATACTAGATCTATTCTCGTGAAATATTGGCAGTCTGCGAAGAAGAGCTTAAACAATGAAACAGCACCTCGGAAAACGAGAAGAAATATGCACTAATTTTTTTTTTTGTAACACATACGTAATAGTTACTAATAGTAAGTGCAAATGTAGATCACTTTAGTAGCTGAAAATACTAATTTCCGATTAGAGAGTGCAGGCTACTCGTTTACCAGGGTTGACATATTGACATATGGTTGTGACTCATTACATTGTCACTTGACTACTGACTATGGAAACAAGGAACGCGGGATGTGGCATCGGTTACCCGGTTTGTTCATCCCCGATCCCGGAACAAACGCAACCAAAAACACCAGGGTTCGCTACCAGCAACGCCAGAAGCAGTGTTCCGGAAGAGCACACATGGATTTTTGTTGAGAATAAACAGATCTTTGACTCAGTGATAACATATGACAGTAAATTAAATTGGAGTTCGATAGATATTGTTCTGCAGAATGATGGAAAGAAGTAGAAAAAGAACGGCGGTTGGTTGGTCGTAACTCGTATATGTGTATCTATATGATAAAGGGCAGCTGATAAAAGAGGTTACTAAAGCATACCTGTATTTGGGCCCCTTACTCTACATGCCCAATACATTTTCATATAAATTAACTTTTAGTGTTTCAAACTATTAAGTCTGATAAATTAGCTCATTTTCAGGCCCAATCATCTTATGAATGACAAAACAATTAGTAAATTTATAATACACAAGCCAAATTGATTTATTTAATATAATTTCAAAAATATTAATAAATGTGTAAATTATTAATTACAATTTAAAATTGTATATTTAACTGGAAAAAATATATATATAATTACATACTCCCTCAGTCCCCTCCAATTGGTTACATTGGAGGGAAGGGTTTGACACTCATTTTAAGGTTCCTATAAAGTAAGGTTTCATAGATTATTTTAAAGTTTTTTTCTTCTGAATAAAAGTTTAATATTTAAACTATTATACAAAAATATAAAATTAAAAAAGAATTATGAAACTATGTTTTATATACACCTTAAAATGCATGCCAAGCAGTGGAAAAGAAAACCGTAAAGAAATGGATGGGACGCAGTCACGCAGGGATTATTATTCTTTTCAAGAAAACCCATCGTACTTAGACGTTCCAAGTTCCAACGTACCCAAACGTCCTGTCGTACTGGATTCACTGAAACTAATGTTCCCCGTATCCGATTCCGTCCCCCGTCTCGAATCGAACCTCGTCCTACGTAACATTGCTACTGACCAAACTACAAGTACTACTTGGAGCTATGTTACCCAAATTCGGCTGAAAGTGTCCACATAAATGCATGTACAAGTGTCATACTTAGCAATATTTTGAAAATTTTACATGTTCTCATCCTAAAATAAGTGTCTAGTGTCCATATCAATGTTTGAGTGTCTAGTGTACGACACATGTTCTCGAGACAAAATGAAGAGTTGGGGTAATAGAGACTTTGAGTACTAAATTTAAAATGAGTTCCTATGTTAAATGTTATTCAAAAAAATAATCAGAAACCTAATGGGAACTCTGAGGTATGTTAGTGAATTATGACTATTAACCTCTCATGTTTTTCATTCCTTTTCATTTCATCTGACAGCGGAAACCTCGCATTTGGTGTGAAGTCACAAAACACTGGTCTCTAATTCGCAGGTACCTACATCAGAATGTATTGGTGTAATAAATTAATGTAAAGGTCCTCATCCCCAGTTGTGTCTGTATACTTAAAGCATGCATGAATACATTTATGTTGCTTCCCCCTTCAGAATTCGCTCGGTTGTACATGGTTAATATATGAAATTAGAAATTTTACATATCACAAGCATCATGATGAGGAGAATGAAGCTAAGGGATTAATTATTAATATTTCATAGTTATTTATAAAGATAAATTAGTCGGGACTAACTAATATAGGTTGAAGTGGTTCAAATATATTCGGATTTTATAATTCTTTCCTTTATCGAATATGGATGTAAATAAGTAATTAAGTACTATGGTTAGTTTCCTTTCGTCGAGGTTTTTACTTGTCCTCCAGGTTTTAGAATCTCTACTTTAACAGTTGTAATCTTCATCGCTTGACAGAATGACAGAGTTAATTTATATGAATTGACAAAAGTTAAGAATGAACTTACTGATTTATTTTGTAATCTGCACAAAGAAGCTTTGTACACCTATTTTTTGGCTTACAAACATCGTACCACAAAACATCATATCTTACTTATAATATCATAGAATTTTTAATGTCAATTAATGTGCCTCCACAATCCTCTGACTAATGAAAATGCATCCAGACTTAAAGAAGGCCAAAAGAAACAGAAAAAAAAAAAAAAACACCTTAACCACTAGAAGTTCGACTGGTGGTGAACAGACACAGTAGATAGATGTAGACATCGAGTATAAAGATGAACAAAAGACAGTCAACATACCTCATATCAAAGCTATATGTGCACCTAAATGTCTGAAGAGAAGCCAAAGCTTTACCCATTTTAAAATCGCATGGTCGAAGGCTACTTGAGGTGATGTTTGAAGCCACAGTGCAATTTCGACATGTCCATCTAAATAAGATAATGTCCAATGTATCAATAGAAAGGAATGAATACAGAAATAAGGATAACAATGTAAACAAGGGTGAAGCTACCTCCTTGGACTATAACTAATGTGAATAAGCAGACTTTCATCCAAACCAGCGGCCTTCAGCTGCGCTGCTTCAGCTGCTCCTTTTACAGTCTGCATGAACATTAACAAATCAGGACACGAATCAAAAAATGTTTAATTTCACCAAAGGAAGAATATATAAGTTAAAGGCTATAATCTAAAGGCCATAATTGCTTCTATGAGTACAATAAATAAGGTTTACCACAATTATATTCTAATTGTTAGCAATCAAGAGACAATGAGATAGTAGATAATTGCTGAATTTATAAATTATAAGAAAGACCTGGCAGAGGACTAAGGTTGAATTCTTAAAAGAGCTTTCATTAGCCCATATATATATCCCGACCACTTTCATGCCGCCTAACAACATTCTTGAGACCTATAAAAAAAGGAGAGGTCAGTTGCACTCTCAAACCTGAAAATTTGGTTAAAGCTAATTATTAAATTAAAATGTCATACACTATTAATAATCATCATTAAAAAATGCAAAGTAAATGTGAAGAATGAACTTGTAGAGGCACTTGAAATACTTGAAAAAAATGTTTTATAAACCATTTATATCAAAAGTGTGGACCAATAAATACATCATTTTGGGCCAAAAATTCAATTTGATTGCGTGCCCATTTAGGACACATAAAACTAAAAGTCTAGAAATCATAGAATATGATTGTTATCTAAACAAAAAGGACTTCAGATCATCTAATTAAGAGATATAATAATAACCCCTACAACCTAATACAAGGTTGGAGAGCTAAGAATCCTATATAACATCCAACATTATTTATTATTGTTGTCTAAAGAAAAAGCTTGGTTACACGTCCAACTGAGTCGAGGAAAAAAATTATTATAGTTGTATAACAAAAAGGACTTCCAATCATCCAATTAAGAGATATAATGATAAACTCACAACCTAATACAAGGTTGGAGGCCTAATAGGCCTTTATAACTGCATTCGATGAATAAAAACAGAATTGATAGACAAGATCCAACTCCACTACTTGTTCTTTGACCCCCAAACACCTATCAATAAGTACCTCCCGTGACATTATATTCACTTATCCACTACTATGTCTGGTTAACTAGATAAGGTAACATAAATGCAAATAATAGTTCCAATCACACAAGCTCGTAAATAAGTTAAAAGCAAAACTACATATCAACGTAAATACAATGATGCATAAGTTTGTCTATATACCGAAAGAGGGAGAAGCAAAACTACCTGACGAGCGTGTTCGGAAACCCAATCGGCATCGATGGACAACAAAGGAGGAGAGGATGATGAGCCTCCTTTCTTATTCTTGTTTTTCTGATTGTTATTAATATCGACAAGTGAGCAAGCAGGCTCTCCAGCATCATTTCTAGGCGTTTGAACTAAATCGAACACGAATCCTCTGTCCAATTTTGAGCTGAGCTTGCCAATTACAAGACCTACCTGTTATTTCTCCCCCAAATTTACACATTTGATATATAATAAAACATATTATAAGAAACGGATATTTCGTTGATTCATCTATATGTAGAGAGAGAGATGGGCAAAGAGAGAGATACCTCGCAGGAGAGACCGGATTGAGTGAGGCGATCTTCGGCGAGTTTAAGCTGCTGTTCTTCGCCCACTACTGATTTCACCATAGTCTCTCTCCTCTCAATTTAATTTTTTTAAACCCCAGTAATAATATATTTTCAAAACTTTCCGGTTTATGTGTTTATGACAAGGGAGTCGGAACAGGGAACAGAGAAGGTGTGTTGCGTTTTTTTTATTTAATTTCAATTTGAGATAAATTTATATTAAACTAATATATAATTTTTAGTTAAAATAATTTTTTATAATTAACAAACGTGTTTGTGTTATTATAATTAATAAATTAATATATTAAAGTACCGACCGATCAAATTTTTAATATTTCACCATCAAGAATACGGTTTTTCTAGTGTGTGCCCGTGTGCACATGCTAAGCACTAAAACCTGTAAATTTGAAGAGTTTTGATTGGTTTACCCTCTCTAATAATGGTGGACCACTGCAATTACAACAACAACACCAATTAAAACTCTCCAAATTGATGAATTTTTGTGCTTAGCATGTGCCCATGGGCACACACTAGACAAACCCTAGATATATAGGGTTGCACTCCAAACAGAATACCTTAAAAAAGATAACATCACAGAACACTATCATAACACCTTGTTTTTCACAAAAAATGATTTGTTAAGATCATAATTACATAGTTAAACACCAATTAAACTCAATATATAAAATTTAATATCCAAACTCATCCAAATTATTAATATGAAATATTATACTCCCTTCGTCCCATTTAATTCTATACGTTCTTTTTCACTGCTCGACACGCACTTCAATGCTCTTATAAAACATAGTTCTGTAACTTATTTATAAAATTTTCTTTTTCTGAATAAAAACATAACATTCAAACTTTTATACAGAAAAGAAATTTTTTTAAAATAAGTTATAAAACTATACTTTACAGGAGCATTAAAGTCCGTGCCGCGTCCCAATGTATATAACTCAGGGGGACGGAGGGAGTAGAATCCAGAATAGAATCCATAGCAGAATCTAGAATGGAATCATATATATTATTTTGCATGATTAATATTACATGGAATCATGTTATTTTTAATCCATATTTATTGTTAAACATGGTAGATAATATTATTATTCATAATAAAAGTTTAATTAGCTTAAAATTAGAGTTTAATTCAAGTTTTAGATGAGTTTTTATATTGGATTCTAAAGTGTTCTTCGTTATTCTTTTAAGAGTGTTCTTCTTTAAGCAATACCCTATATATAAATTTGGATTCCTATAATATATGTCATGTAATTTCTTTTTATCTTAAAAAATAATTGCAAAAATATCTCAATGTTATTTAAAATGATCAGACTTATGATCGCTATTTCAGAGGAATTGCGTTTTGTTATTTTATTTTTTTAAATAAATTACTGATGTCAAAAAGTTATTTTTGAAAAATAAATGTTTATTTGTACAAAATAAGATATTTTAAATGTTTCATAATTTTTTCTTTGAAACACCTTGTGAATTAAAGAAACAAATATAGGCAAAAACTATATTCTTGAATTGTATCGCCTAGTTATATATATATCTTTTAGCCTCTATTCTAAAAATTCATGATTAATTATGATTAATCACCAACTATTTCATGTTTTGTTGTTCGCTGAACTGATAAATTTCTAATTTAATTAATCTTCGATCAATTTAGTTATCCCCGATTAATTTTTAATTCGTGACTTTATCAATTAAATCTGATTCTGATTTTTTTCGACACTACTTTTAACTTGTAACTCTATGTTTAAATACACGTAGACCGAAGACGATACATGACATTATATGTGTCTGACATATTTGCAAGATACAATATCAAATATGTGATAGCTAAGAAGTCAGAATATATTTAAGAGTGAATATATTTAAAAGTGTAACTTCAATAATATTTTTTACACTCTTGTATTTTATATTTTATAAATATGTGAACTCGACAAGATGGAAAAGTGACGGATAAGTAGGAAAGAATGAATTTTTATTAAAACTTAATCCTTGTTTGAAGGTTGAAATCAGTCCAAGATCAACTCCGATAGAGGTGGTCAATTCTCATACACTTATGGTTGTCTACCTATTTGAGATCCATGATGGTCAAGATGCCTCTCAAGAGTCAAGATCACGGAATTTGACAACTTCCTCGTTTAACTAAAAATTAAATATTATTTAAAAATTATATTTCATCTTACCTATTTTTGTAGGTAACATTAATTGAAATAAATATATAATATTTATGTAGGGATCACATTACCGATTTTTGTAGTTGTCAAACTATTGAAGTGTATTTCATAAAAAAAGTTATCAAAAATAATATGATGAAGATATAAAATAAAAAACTAATACATGTAGAGTTAACAAAATTTGACAACTATTTTAACAACCCATATTAGTGATGCTCTTACATGGTTCAACTCCCTCTCCAATCTCACCCTTTTTATCTCACCCCAATCATGCATTATAAAAAATGAAATTGAAATTCAAGCTTCACATATTAAATATAGTATTTTCGTTTCAAAAAAAAATTAAATATAGTATTTCAATATATACGGAAATATCATAAGCATTACCGCCGGAGTAAAATAACTTTTTATTTATCTATATTTTAGAAAATCATTATTTCACTATATTTGATGGGACTAAAATAAGAGATATTCTTGGAGATGCTCTAAAAGTCTCCGAAAATTTTATTTGAACCAAGACCCTCTACCCAAATCATCCGGAGATGTTCTAAAGATGCACATCGCCCGAATAAGATTTACGTACTCGTGTGCGTGTTACCAAGTACCAATCCATGTAATAAATGTACGAGGCTCCAGACATAGTAAATATTTGCAGCATATCTATTATCTGCATATCACCCTGTGAAGACTATGGACATCATGAGAACCGGCAAGGCAAAATTGCCTCTCGTGTAGCTGGGCAATCGGTTAAAAAGCATGGTAAAAAAATCCAACATCTTTTTTCACTTAAAGAAAGGGAAAACACTAGTAGAGGAATATACAAATTCTTTTTATGTTCGTTTCTTACCAAGTTATCTTTCACTGCAAAAAATGAAGAGAAAATTGTGGCCCTTAAGAGTCTACTATCAAAGATGTAAATATAACTTTTCATTGGCCTCGGTAAATAAACTAATGTTACAGAGCTTACAATGGGAGAAAAAATATAGGCAGGGGGGGATGCACAAGGAACTGATGGCAGCCTAATATACAAAGAATGATTACACGGACATACCATAATCTACATCTCTGTGTACCTAGGATTTGCCTTTATGGACATATACAAGAAGGGTGACTGAACAAGCTATACCCACCCCCATTGCAAAGCAAACTATTATTGCAAGAAAAGGAAAAGGGGAGGAAAGAAACAGCGCAAAAATCAAATTACATGTAGACTCACAATGAATTGACCGGTATTCTTGGTGAGGAAGGCTCCAAGTCGGAAGAATTTAAATAATTGACGGCTCTTTCAAAATCCAGCAAAGGTCCCAGCCTTCTCTCCACCTCTTTGCTTTGTAAATTTAATTCTTCAACGACCATTGATTGTGCAAACTTGCAAGAGGATTCGTCGCGGAATGCCAGGGTCCACCTCCCATCAACTAAAGGTCTTGATTTAGTTTTCGCCTGAGCAGTAAAATTTACAGCATCCCTGAGGGGAAAAGTAGTTGGACGGATTCGAAGGTGGAGCCATCTCGAATGCTTATCATCTATCTTTGGCTGAATAGAAGTAGACCATATATTAATAATAAAACACAATGCTTATTTTCTACAAAGAAAGAATGATATGAGACTATATAACAATTCATCGCAATATTATATAACATCTGTTTTCTTTGTCAGACAAGTCCCAACCTTTTGGTAGTAACTATTCAACTTCGATGATTAAATGTCATACAGAATGTAGTAGAGTGAGTAAATTTCTACAGCAGTACAGTTGATGTGAAAAAAGCAGAGTACAGTTTGGAATTTTGAACTGCACAATCAGTCATAAGAAAACTGGAGATTCAGTTTTTACGGGAGTTAGAAAAGGAAGCTTAATGCAGAGGTGAATTCTGAAAAGGTCAAATTTTGGACCTTTATCAGGGTTAACGACCCTCAACACGACCTAACTGCTCGTAAGTTGGAATCTTATACCTTGATTGGTCTTGAAGTTGGAGTTTTATCCCTTAATTACCTATTTGGGGTTAACAAGCCCCAATTTGCCTCCTACAGGTCTTAATTGGGAAAATCGTCCCTAACTGGGGTTAACAAACACTAGTTTACCCTAAATCGGTCATAATCGGGGATGAGGCCTAAATTGAGACATTCTACTCTAATTGGGAGCTAGATAACCCATAAGCTACACATTCAAATTGGAGTCCCAAATTGTACAACTATAGAGTTGTTTTTATATTACAATCACACTTACATTACATCCAGCCAAAGGTGCAATAATGCGAACCACCCCACGACGTACTTTAGAGCTTAATTCTTCTGCAAGAACAACCCAGCCAGAGCTTCCCAGCGAGATTGCCAAAAAGAAAAAATGGCGTTCTTTACCTCTCTCAAAAGCAATTTTACATGGCACAGCATCAGCTGAAAATTAAAAACATCAAAATATAATAAATTCCCTAATCATAGTGAATAATAGTATTCTTCTCCAGAAAACAACTCCATGTTTCTTCAATTATATAAATATAATCAATGTATATCCTGGAACATATTGCGATCATTAAATAAAAATATCAAGTGAGAGGGTTAAAAGGGACAAAGATATGGCAGATCCTATGCTACTTGGACTCCGCTACAAGTGTCCAACATGGATACATGTCCAAGTATCGGACTCAGCAACATTTTGAAAAGTATAAATGTTTTTGGCCTAAAATAAGTGTCCATGTCCGAGTTTCTAGTGTCCTACATGGGTACTTGAAGGTAAAATGAAGAGTCCGAGTAACATAGAGCAGATCAAGCAAGAGGCATACCAAGACTTAACTCGGTACTTGGTTTTGGACCAATGTTATCTACACCTGCAATTTTTGCTCTGCACTTCTCTGGGAAATCAATTGGGGGATTTATTGGAGGTTGGTCCGGCAAAGGTCTGCCAACTGAGAAAATACGGAGTTGATGAAACAGTACAAACACCTAATGAAGAAAAAAACAAAGGGATCAGAATAAAAGATAAAAAAAATTAATTAGTCAACAATTTACCAATGCTTGAGTTAGCATTTGAATGTAGGTACACTTATGCTCTAAATAATTCTGCTGTAAATATTGAGTTGCAAACAACCTTCACCAATTCCCGCATTCTTTCACCAGCGGCAAGGGACGAATCACTCTGATCTAATAGAAGTCACAGGACAACAGATTTCAATACATGAAAGTTAGAACAGCTACATCAATGTAGATAATCTTGATCAACAATAGACCTATGATACTAAGAATCAAGAACTGACAATACTTGAAGATATACAAATATAGTTAAATGTTGTCAAACCTTCTGCTAAGAGCTTGTGTTGCGGAAGGAGTATGCATTTGAGCTCTTTCCGAGGTGAGGAAGCCTCAATTGCTACAATTAAACAATTTATTACTAAGTAACAAGCCAAATGTGAGAAAGAAACACGTGTTTATTTCACTAAACAATACCTCTTTTGCATTTTCTCCATTCATCACAGAGGACTGTTATAAGTAGATCAGGCCAGGATCCTCTAAATTCTTCAATGAGACGACTATTGCACTTCATATATGAATCCTATGCGTGAGAAACTAGCTTGTCATTACATAATGTATATGCTACTAAATTTAAAGGAAAATCATTATGCAAGCATCAGGCAAGAGTAATTTAATTCCAAATAACTTACTTTCAGTAAATTAAGGTGGTTGTTGTTGAACTCAGTTTCCCTATAAGGAAGCAACTGTCGTAGAAGCCACCCACCATCCCACAATGTTTCTGCAGAGATATCTGATCGACAAAAAAGACTGACCAATGCGTCAAAAACCTGCAACAGCATTTACAAAATAGGTTTACACACTCGACAACAAAAAAGAACTGTGTGTTTACACAAACTCTTCTAGGCTTTATTCAGTGAAGGCAGTGGCAACACAATACATTGGTAAAAAAAAACTTTGTACTTAAATACCACAAAGCAGTAAAGGTTGATTACTTCGTACTCTAAGCTCTAAATTTCTTAAACTAAAATCATACAGAAAAAAAAGACGACAAAGTAATAACAAGAAAAATTATTTGCAATTATATCATCCACTGTCTAGTTCCACACATCTCTCCTTAGCAATATATTTGCCTATACAGGATCTTATTCTAATAGAAACCTTTTTAAATAAAAAGTAGAAACTAAGAGTATTTTTGTAGACATTCTTTCCTCCCAGCCCCATTTACATATATATATATATGTATGATGTATGTATAGTACCTCACCTGCTATAATCATATAAGCATTACTTTGAAGTTTGATCACAACATTCAATATCTTAAATTAAGGCAATATCTTTGCTTTTCCTTCCTTTGTTAATCTCCATCTTCAACATCATTGCATACTATCATGCTCTTCATCTTCTCTTCACTTCATTTATACATATTAAGATTAGTGATTCTTAGTAGTTTATACAATACAATTTGATGATTTCCTTAACAGAAATTGGTGATGCCAAAGAGAAAGATGATATGTAATGAGATAAAGACAATCAGTAAACTAAAGGAGATGAGCGATAGAGAGGAACGATAAGATCCAAAGAAAGAGAGAGGAAGATGTTTTCTATTTTTGCGGGTTCTTTAGAATCTATGCTGGCCATAATATTAAATCAATGGCAGCGGTGATGCTAAATCATTGCACTGCATATAAGGGTAACACATATGATTGTATGTATATATTTTGATTCTGAAGGTGAGTGGATGTGGATGGAGGGGTGTCATACATCAGGGAGGAGAGAGGGAACAACTGGTTACTTGATTCACTTTTAAAAGTTGGTACATATCATTAGTTTCTAGTTTCTACATTAAGTTTGGTTTCTATTTGATCATTTGCCTACATACATACATACATACTTACGTACGTACGTATGTATGTATGTATGTATGTATGTATGTATGTACGTATGTATGTTCACTGCAATCCGTATCTATGTTACCTCATCATATCCGTATCTATGATTTATAAATTCCATCATAATTGTTTCCCTCTAAAAGGTTAATGAAACATATTAACTGTAAGAAAATTTCAATGCTTTCGTAATTATTTTGTATTCATGGCTTCTCCAGCAGAAGTCACATTTCTATTAACATGTCAGTTTAGCACCGTTGATTTATCAATGACTTGATCTTTTTAAATACTTCCAAAACTTTCCAAGATCAATAATTATGTCCATGTGTTTCGGGAGTATACATGTATGCCACTAAACACGCATATGCATGTTCGAAGATTGTATGGACCATATATACTCACACAAAAGTATGTTTAGCGAAAATATAAATCTAGAAAAAATATTTTTTGCGGAAAGAATGACAGCAAAAAAATAGTAGACCAGGAGAATTACTTGATTTTTGTGTATACGAGGGCTTTCTGCAACTTCTGGGCAGGAGCACGATACTCCATACTGATTCTGATCAAACAAATGAATTGAATATGATACAACAAGAGAGTGTATTTGATGCAACTACATAAACAGGAATCATATCATGCAAAAAAGTGGAGAAGTCACTCTCTGAATTGCCCAAATTTTTTGGCTAAAATCAAATATAACACCACAGGAGTAGGACAACAAATAGCATGTACATGATACATACACAAAACTAAAGCTATCTTTCGCATTTTATAAAGCTTGATATTCGGGGCGATCATTTGGAAATTATAAGCAGAGTCTTGACTTGGTCTTTCTTATGATGAGATTTCTACATTGAGAATTAGTCTTTATAAAGACAGATTATATAGTGGGTGGACAAATGTCCAGGCTTATAAACATTAAGAAAAAAAGGCAAATATATCTAGCAGCAACTAGAGGATGTGAGGTAGAAGTAGTATGACAGTGAGGGATAACATACCTTTAATCTATCTATGTAGCTAGTAAGTTCGTCTCCACACCCCTCTTTAATTACGTTGCCTTCTTCAGAAAAGAGTTGTTCTTCTCCAGAGCCTTCACCTACCAGAGCTTGCTGTAGAAGGACACAAATATATTAGTATAGGATACCATGAAAATTCTTGATCTGCGGTACTAAATAATTTGATTGAGTTTATAGCAAGCGTAAACTGTTCCAAAGGGGAAATCACAATATAAGACAAACGATCTGCATATCATTTCAAGGACAACAAAATGATAGTCTGGAAAACAGAAATCTGATGGCAAAATCGTCAAAATAATGATGTAATGACTTGGGAGGCTATGATAAGAAAAGGTTGTGAAGGACAATAATAAATGAAAACAATCAAGTGACCTCAAAGTACCAAGTGAAACAGTACTCTACTACTCTTATCTTCTCTACACAATATGATACGATTTATTTCCAAGACATGAATACTAAATTATGGGAAGTTATTCAGTAAAAAAAAGAAAAAGTAAACTTTTGTAAAGTAGAGAATAACTATAATTTGTATGACCATTTACCAACAGTAGCTTCTTATGCTTCTTGCGCTCAGGCAGAATTCCAAGAGCATCTAGCATTGATTCATCAAGTTCTGCAAATCAGAGAATTGTAAGGAAACTTAAGAATTTAATGTAGAACATGAGCTGCACAAGCACAGTGATACAACCTTTTGCTTGTAATAGTGTAGCCATCACATTTATAGAACCCATAACTTGGACATCATCCCCAACGGCGATATATGAGAGCAAAGCATCCCTGCAAGCTAGCAACGTTATTTTGAGTATAAATACTTGTTCCCTAATTATAATACAGCAATTTACTGTTGCTTTTAGCATAACAAGTTAAAGACATTCTATACAGCCACTGAACTATATCTGATACACATTCTTCAAGTATAAAGTAGTGTATATGAACTTCTCCAGCAAGACTGTACAAAGTCATGTTGGCCAATCTCAAAATTACAAGTACTAAAATACTAGCATTTTAAAAAGGCAAAAAGTGCCAATAACTCTGAAGAAGACTCCCTAATATGTGCACACAAAGAGATCAACTCTACACTTCATAAAATATACTTTTAAGACATCTTTTTTCCACTCTAAGTAATCACTAAGTTCCGTAACAAATAGGAATATAACCTTCAACTTCAAGTCTATATTTCGAACAAGGCCGCATTGGTAATTGACTTGGACATAGCTTTACTTTCCGTGATTGACATACGAGAAGTATAAGACATTTATGGTATGAGCTCAAAAACTGCTATTGGTTTATGATAGGGACTAAGGGATATACCTGCGATCCTTGAAACACGAGATAAAGAACTAATCTAAAGTTTAATATTGTGTTGTGAGAATATCTGTTCTAAAAATTTCCACTGAAACCCTTTTATTATGTGATACATGATTGATATTATTACAAAAAAAGTTTTCTTTTAAAGTGATCACAAATCACGGTAAAAAAAAATCAGTGAAACTAAGAAGGTAAAATATTTATCATCCAAAGAATGCCACCTGCCTAGTAATCCCTCTGTTTAACATTATTTCCCTTGTCTCTGTAGGTACAGGATATTAGCGTAGAACCCGATTAAAACATACCTTCGAGACTCCACATCTATTTGATGATAATAATAACAGCGTGACACACAAAAATTGTATGCTTCAAGCATTCATAAATATAATGTCGATTGTTTTTCTAGCAAGTGAGATGTATCTAATTATTTGTGTGCATATAATACAGCCAAAGAAAAGTACTGCAAAAAAAATTTAATGAGGTACACTAGGGGAAAATAATGATACTTTGTATGTTACCTTAAAGCAAGACATGATTCCTTGTGATCAAGTAACGAGACTTTTATAGTTTTTTGTAAACAGGCAGTCGAGTTCTGAGAGCTTCCAGAGTCAGTCTGCAAAGCATCAACACCATTGGATGCCTCTTGGCTTTCTTGGGTAAAACAGATACCACATGTGCAGCCATTAAGCCTAGCTTCAGAACTGGGAATAAAGGCTTCAATGTGACAGAAAAGGGCAGCAGCAACAGTGTTTGCCAGATCTTTAATCTTAACAATGCGCAGAATGCAACAAAGTACATAGAGAGAGGCCACAGCATCAAACCTCATTTCCTGTGCGGATTTTAAATACAAGGTTAGACAAAGTTTTCAGGAATGCCAAAGAAGTAGCTATGGAGGCCCAATACAGGAGCAACAGTTAAACATTGAAATATTGATAAGTTGGTGCAAGGAAAATTACATAGATTACTTCCATCCTCAGAGAAGGAAGAAGGTAAGGAAATATCAAAAGCTTCAGTAAGTTGTCTGTAATCAACCTCCCAACATCAGGAATCCCCGCAGATATCACATCACTAAAATAGTAGAGATTATCTTCAATGTCATCAACGGCAGAGAGAATTTTAGAGGTTGCTTCAGAACTCTTGTTACTATCATACATACCAAATAGCAATACTCAGATACTATAAGTATAATCGATGGTGATTTTTTAATATAAAGCAAAACATTAGTATTTCGTACTTTGTGGTATTCCCCACCAATTCATTTAAGCTTATGCACTGATCCCTGAAAAATTCAATTAACTTCACAAAATAATCTGCACGGGGCCTGCTGGCAACATATGTATTTACTGATTCATCTCCAACTGAAATCCAATAAACAGATATAGCAAGATTAACCTCTAATTGATGCAATAAATTTCGAAAGGATACTAGAGCTGGTTACAATTGCCCCTCATTAACTCACCATGATACACATTTAGCGTCAAGGAACGTACAGCAGTACGAACCATGCTCTCTTCATGGAAAGCGAACCGTATTGCTTCTTCATAAAGAGGAAAGGCAACGACTTCATCCTATATGCAGAAAGAATCAGATACTAAAGGAAAGATAAAAGCTAAAAGGGATTTACCACATATGAAATAAGCCACCAGATTCTGACCAAACAGTGCCTTACAATAGGTAAACAAATACCCAACAGGCCAACACAAACTTCACCTATTGCTACAAAGTGGATGTCTGAGTCCAACTAAAACAGAGTATGAAAATAATACAGGGGGGAATACAACTGTATTATGAGTTTCATCGGTGCAGACAGCTAAGCTAACAGAAATCGCATATTTTCCTTTGTAGAAGTCAATTGGAAAAATTGAACAAAAGAGCAAATATTTATGCATATAAAAAGGTTTACATTTTGTGGCATATAAAAAGACTTACATTTTGTGTCTTGATGAGTAGCGAGATGGTATTCTTGTTCAACTTCCCACTTATTGCTCTTTTAAGTGGAAAAAACATGTATTACAAAGCACCGGTCAGTAAAAGATTTCAAAACTAATAATTTGCGGAATCCCAAAAAAAATTGCAGATAGATTCTTTGTAAATGAAAAAAAACAAACCTTAAAAAAGATATGTAGTAAGACACTAGCTCTTCATTCCGGAAGTCAAATTTATAGGTTATGAGATAGTTAATATACTCATTACTGAACATATAATCTGCACATTATGTTCAGAAAAGAAAAATTAGAACACATCAGCATCGGCATTTTTATAACAAGTTTGCAAGAAACTAATATAACCATTCTTACATATGGAGTGTTCACTTTTAAGATTTTGAATCATAATGCTCACTGTTTGCAATAACTGAAGTGAAATAATCACAGTTTTACTAATTCTCAGTACACGCACAAACTCCCCCATGACTTGCTTCTCCATAAAAAACCTGCCAAAGATTAAGAATTCCATCAAATCATTTAATACGTCTAAGTAAATGAACTACAGGTACCAAAGGACTTTACGAAGTCCTACTCGAAGAAGCTGGCATCATGTTGGTCACCATATGTTATCAACTCCGCAATTGATCTCAGTGCCTCAATCACAAAATCCTTCAACATAAATAGTAGTGCAACAATTCAATGATTATGAACAATAACACTAGAAGCATTTCACCAAAGACAACATAATATGCAAATACCAAACACTTACCTTGTTCACCTCGTTAACAACCTGAACCTTCATCAGCTGATCAGTTAAATATCTGAACCCAGAAACTGTATATTACTACAAATAATGAGGAAAGCTAAATATCTGAAAGCAACCAATGATCAACGCAACGTTCTAGCAAAAACAGACTTTCAAAATGGGAGCTCTATGCATGTCCGACTTAGCGACTCAGCTGAGTACGTGTCCAACTCACCATGCATGTCAACACGCATATCGCAGTGGACTCACCTTCAACACATGTGACAAGGCCCACCTTAGAAAAGTCCCAATAACCTGCTTTTAACCTAATTTCAGACTTTTTGTCATCTCATCTCTTCTCTCTCATCTGATTCTATACACACCCGTCTATACAAATATGGAATAAGAAAGTAAGACGTGGGATGTCGGTGGAGATCGTTTTCACAGGTGGACGGTGTAGGTTTTTTAGAGATTACAAATTGCTCTTGATGAACCAGAATTGGAGGCTGTTTTTATAAGAGACAAATGGACATTCTTCTAGAAATGAAAATGCATCAGAATGAATCTTATAAATGATTACCACTTACTGTTAAAAAGAGTTTTATTGTAACTAAGTTGTTTAATGTTTAACATATATAAATCCTAATTTATAATTATATTAAATTTTCGATCAGGACTTTCTGATTATTGGTGAATCCCATGTCTCCTTACCCGTCCCCTGTGTCGCCGTATCCACGTCCGTGCTTCCTAGATGTAAATTTAGGCTCCTGCAGTACACTAGGAAGTCTATGATGGTGGGTGGGACTATTCATCTTACGAATTGCTAGACTACTAAACACCAAGAAACTATATGAATTTTAAAATGTGGAACTGAACTGCTTTCATACCACTGTTTTCTCTAAACAAAGTCTAAATATATTTAAGATTCATTTATACAATGGGCACCAATCTTTTTATTAAAGATACACCCAGAAGGCTTAGGAAATTAGTCCTAAGGAATTATCTGTGATTTTCCTACAGACAAATTGAGAATTACAAAAGGGCGATCATATCCATTAATAAAAATCTAGCTACAACCTAATAGGTACTTAACCAGTTAAGTATTAGTAACATCAGGCCCATCTAAATTCATCTCCATGTTCAATGATTTTCTAAAATGTCCCTGATTACGTGCAAGATTTAATCATACGCCAACTGACACAAATGAAATCAGAAAAGGTACACTCTGAAGGATGGAGACATATTTTAGCTCTAAGAGATTACTTAATATTCCTATAGACAAGTTGAAAATCATAGAGGCCACCCTTAGTTTCATTTAAGTAAACTTATGCACTGGATAATGAAAAACCTCTCTGCAAGTAGACAGATAGGTACACTTAACATTACTATCATTTGATACAACACCATAATCAACTAAAACACATGACATTTAGTTAAACCTCGACACATCGTGTTCCATTAGCAATACAATTTGTTCTTAACTCCAAATTCAATTAAATATCATCTGAATTAAAGAAAGCTACAACTGTTGCAAACTAACTATGGAAGTTAGATAGAAGCGCACAAGATTATGATACACTAGTTTGAATTCAAATTATAAGTTGCTTGAAATATCGCAAAATGACAGCCATTAATCTCTTCTACACAATAATTAGCTAAAGGAACTCTAATACTTTAATCTGCTATCCTAAATATTCAATAAATAAAACATGATCAATGAACTAGAGTATTCAATTACATGCAATTGGCGATGTTTTATATAATTGTGAGCTCAATTCAACAAATTAAGAGGAAAATATATATATTACACTATAATTTGGTTCCTAACTGAACCCTAAGTTGAGTATATCAATTAAATTGAAGTTGAATTACAAAACAATAATACTACCTGAGTTCATCCAAAGTGAATCGATCACGAGATCTCCAGAAAGAAAACCACATGATTATATGTATAAAACGGCAGCTTCAATTAGACGGCAATGCAAAAATCATATTGAATGACTTCAATTAAGAAGCCATTCAACTCAACACGATCTTCAATTCTCACTGTAACAAAGCGTTTGCACTGGAAAGACCGTCAATTGGACGATATATATCTGTGTATAATATGATAATTTGTGTGTATGAGTTATTATTTTATGTCTTTGTTGTGAATGAGGAGAGTAAAAGATTGAGGACTTGTATAATTTGTATAGTGGAGTTAAAACGAGGATTGTATGTATCGTTTTTGATCGAGCGAGAGATTGTTGTTCAGATCCGAGAGAGAGAGAGAGAGTATTAGTGGAGTCCTTCCTTCGTATCCGATTCGGGTTTCTAACAAGTTTGGGCTATTTTGTTATGAGTATCGATTGCTTGTAGTATAGTCCATGGGCTTCTGGAGATGCTTGTGGTACCGGTTTCATTTTTACTGACAAATAGCATTTCGATCTGCTAATTTCCGGATCTATATATCTACAGAAATTAGATTTTCCACGCACGCACAGGGGTCATTAAAATTTTGATATAGGACGTGTTTGGCTAATAAATAAAAGTACTTATTTTAATAAAAAATTGGCTTCTACTTTTCCTAACCCGTTTGTATAAAATAGTCAGAAGACTTTATAAAAAACTGAAAAATGCTAAGTTTTTATTACGAATTCTACTTTTCCCAAACACTGTAATAACTTATAAGTCGTAACTTACCTCTCACTTTTACCCCACTTCTTTATTTCAAGAACGAAGTCGTTTTTTTTTTAAACTCACTCAAACGGTCCTATAATACTCTCCGTCCATTTTACGTCTCTTTCATAAAAAAATACATATTCTAATAAAATTTAAGTTGAATATTTAATTTTATAATCTAATTTTGATCATTACACTAAATTAAATTGTGTTGTAAATATATATATATACTTCCCTATATATGTGGTCCTATTCCGATACAAACTATTAAAATACAAACTAATAAAAACCAATGCCGTTAAGTAAAATGGTAGGAGTTTTGGGACCGGGGATGAACCCCGAGATAAGCCTGGGGGCCCTGGACGGGGTCTAAGGGGGCCTAGTAGGAGGCGGGGCCTAGTGGGACCATGTTGGGGCCAAGTTTTGGCTCTTAAGGTTGTCTGGAGCCTGTCCAGGGCCCGTGCGGAGCTTGGCCGAGGCCCTAAAGCCCGCGGTGGATTGAGTGGTGGCGAGGGTGGGCCCTAGGTGGGTGATGACATATAGGGGTGGGTGATGTCATCTAGGTGTAGTTTCACCTGGTTTGTATTTTAGCTGGTATTTGAGTAATTGCCTATATATATATACTGTCAAACATTATAAGTTTTATTATAATACCATCTTAAGAAAAAACATTCAAAAAATTACTTTGAAAAAAGAGAGTTACAAGTATTGTGAGACAATTTTTTAAAAAGCCATGTAAACTAGAACAGAATAAATACTGCAATTTTAAATTGATGTCTGAAATTGTCCAATAATGACATGCAAGGTTTTATGATACTCTCTCCGTCCCAGCAGGTTATTTATATTCATTGTTTGCACTCATTTTGAGGCTCCTATAAAGTATAGTTCCTTAATATTTTTTAATTATTTTTCAAGAATAAAAGTTTAAACGTTACACTTTTATACATGTGGTTTGTCCATTCCTTCTAGTTGCTTTTCAGTACCAGCCGAAACGAACACTCTTTATTATTCTTTGCGCTTCTCCTTTAATTCTCTATAGAACTATAGTTAAGACATGTAATAGTTTTTCTCTCATGTTCATTGATTATCAATTATTTTTTTAGTGAGGTGTACTGAATTCTAATAAGTTTTAAGCTCAATTTCAAGATCATTCAACTTAGATCTAAATGATTCCTCAATCTCTTCATTACACTCAACCTTATTCTCAATATATTATTTTCTTTTTTTAAGGCTAGTGATTGTTAAAAGTAATGTTAAAGTTATTTTTGTTTAATATATCTGTTGGGGTGCCCAGCATCTCCCCAACTCGAACCGTGGCGCTGGCTACTGCAATATAAAAACTATAGCTGTGACGTCTTCAACAAGTAGCTGCTTTTGGTGTAGTGGTTTGCGCTAGGGTCCTCAAAATATCATCATTGTAATCATTACAATGAGTGTGTACTTGATCATAGAGCATTTAAATTCAAGATATGTATAATTCACATGCATTTATTGTATACAACTCATATAAAAACATATTATCATAATACACAATCAAGCATGAGTCCAAATACATGTGCTGTTAACATTATGTATTTTTGGATACATATATTATTAAAAAATAGATCATGTATATATATATACACACACACATATATATATGTATAACATAACACTTCTTGATTCATATCAGTGATTAGTATATCTTCATTCTTATATACAATACTCGAGCGATAGTAATGTGTTTAATATTTTGTGATGAAGAAACACGCGAGCTTGAAAGAAAACCCGCATATGGAAAGTGTCCACATTGTGGTGGAAAAGTAGAGATTTTAGATGTGGAGACCAAAAGTCGTTGCTGTTTTTTGTTTCCCGTGTGTTTTGAGATCAAGCGCAAGTTCCGTTGTACTATTTGTTCCAAGCGTCTTGTTCTTAAATACTACTAAAAATATACATATTTCATAATCAGTATGAAGTTGTTGGTTATTTTTTAGTCGTCAAATAATAGTTGTTTTCTTATATTAGATATAAAAATTACTCTGTTATCGGATTTGTTCAAAATCAACTCAAGCTATGATAGTATATGCATCAACATGTATCAAGTATCAACATACAACGACTCATCGAAGAACGTGTTTATAACACGTACATATGTTAATAATTTTTTTAATATAGTTGATGTACGAGACTTGTGTTATCATATTATTTGATAGTCAAATGATGTTTTAATCGTTTGGAGCTAATTCCCATATATTCAAAATAATCACATACTTACAATATATCGTCTCAATTTTTTCTATTTTATCATAATCGTGATGTGGATGGTGATGATAATTAGTCAAATAAAGATATAATTAAATAAAAATGAAAAGTATGCATGGGTATCTCATTTGCAGACCGGGGTATGTTGCAAACACGAATTTCATTAATCAGAAATTTCATAACATAAACATACACATTTTCCATGTAATTACTCCTTAATTAAAGAGCCCGTGGTCACCATTATTAAATTCCATCTTTACACATCCATACAAAGTGCAAGTTAAAAGCAGGGCACCAAAATTCCAAACAATTAGCAGTTAAAAAAGGAAAAATCATAAACACAGGCCAAACGGTTGTTTATAAAAAAGCTTATTTGTAAACTTCCCCGCAGTTTCCTCTACAATTTCCACTCCACTCTGGTTCTCTCAAAGCACTTAATACACACCCTCCCTTTCAAGGTACGCACGCGTTACATCCACACACACACACAGCTTCTTCACACACCACATCGTACTCGAAATGTAAACGAATTTCAGATTTTCATTCGGTTATTTTATTAGTTTTTGAATTCGGAATCTGAATAAGATAATATGAAACCCTAGCTCTTGTTGCGCATTGATTAGAGATGAGTTTTGTGTAGGAATGTATTAGAAGGATTCGTTTTGTGATTGTTTGTGTTTGTGAGCGTCATCTTTCCTGCGGTAACACAGAAATGAGTGAAGAGGAGAAACCGTCGCCGTATAGGCGACATGATAATGATCTGGAGGCCGGCATTAATGAGTTCGAGGAGGAAGAGGATTCAGGACCTTTCGATATTTTGCGAACCAAGAGCGCCTCCGTTGATCGACTCAAACGATGGAGAGTAAGTTCTGTACATTTACGTTTCGAGTGAGTTTGTGAATTGTGATTTGTTTCGTGATTGTGATTGTTTATTGTTGTTTCGGCATGTATATATGTACAATGCATAGTCGTGAGATGATTTGCCTAGAGTACTGCTGAATTTCTGAACATGTGTTATGCTTTGTCTAATGCACATGAATTTTCGTAGTGTAGTGTATTTCTGTATTGCATTGTTATGAATTGAACTGTATTACAGCTTAATTGAAGATGAAACCAAGTAATATTATTCGTGTATTATCGTATATTTATTACTTCCATGATATTATTGAATGAGTACTGTATCGTTGTTGCTGATAAAAATATAACAATATTGTTGCAATATTTACCGCGACAACCTATTGGTGATATATAGGTTTCCAGAGCATGTGTTGCTGCATTGTTTGCCAACTAGTTGATAATCTAATTTATCATGATGAAACTGAATGAAGGCGGCACGAGACTAAATCAGTAAAGAGGACATAACAATTGGTTGATAGACCTCAATATATAATTATTTATAAAAAACGTAATTGTGCGCTTATATGTACCTGTATCTGTTCTTTACTAAATTAAGCCAGCATGATAGGAAACCATTGTTTTTGTATAAACTTTAGCTGAGTGGCATGACTAGATTATATGTCATTTACATTTAATATCACATCTTATTTGAAAAGATCGCTAATGCTTGAAGCAACTGGTTCCATCTTTTTCAGCAAGCGGCACTTGTGCTAAATGCTTCTCGTAGATTTAGGTACACATTGGATCTGAAAAAGGAAGAGGAAAAGAAGCAGGTTATAACAAAAATCAGAACACATGCACAAGTCATACGGGTAAGATATAATTTATACTGTACATGTAGCTTGTACATAGACTGTAATCTTTCTGTTATTCACGAGTCCCTGATGTTTTACGTACTTTTTTAGGCTGCCTACCTTTTCCAAGCAGCCGGGAAGCAAGAATTGGGCAGTATGTATCTTCTTGCAGCATGTCAACTACTCTTATCAGTAACTTATTGTTTTTGTATTTTTACTTTGAGTGGGTATTTGATGTCGTGTTTTTTGTGCATAAGCACAATGATAAAATTAATAGAAATGTAACATACTAAATGGTGGTGAATGTTGTATTTGATTATTACAATGTTATATGCTTTCTCCCGTGGTTTGTAAGATGTCTAAGATGTATGATATGAACAGTACCTGCTTACTTGAATTTTAAGACTATATACAATTTCTTGATGACATTGCTGATCTCTATTAAAACATTCTGCTAGTTCTATAATCTATTTACATGCTTTATCACAGAGAAGTTTTCGTTATGCCTAGTTGAATAATTTTTTACCACGTACTTGTTACGTACCTCACGGCTCCAGTGATTCATAGGCGTTTCAGTAAATCATGCTTTTATTTGTGGGATAAACTGACATGAACCTTTTAATTACTTGCAAGTAAATTTCAATGACTATCGAAAGCTATTAGTATGTTAAATTGAGTATCTCTCGGTTCCATGCTTACAGTTTCTGCCAGTATCCTTATGTTCACTAGAAGAAATCTGTTTACTAGGTTTTTATTTTGAGTTTAGCTTTTTTTCTAGGTTATGATGAACAGAAGTACTGATCTCTAAAGAGGGATGTACAACCTCTCATAGATTAAATTTTTGACTATGTAGTCGTATTAAATTTCAAGTACAAGTCTGGTTTACTTCTTATCAAACAAAGCACACAGGTAACACATGCTTGTCACTATATTAATATATTTCTCAAATAGTTGACTTCATATATTCTTTATCAGCTGCCCCGAAGTTGCCAGTAACTACAGTCCCTTCTGGTGATCATGGTAGTAAACCGGAGCAACTCGCGTCAATGACAAGGAATCATGATTTCTCTGCTTTGCAAAATTATGGCGGGGCAAGTCTATCGTTGTTGATCACATCTCCTGATTTTGTTAAAACTCCGAATGTTGCCCAGTTATTATTCTTATCTATTAGGCGTTCTATATTTTTCCCCTAATATGTTTTTTTGGTATTTGGATTAGGTAAATGGACTGGCTGACACGTTGAAGACAAGTTTAGATAAAGGTATCAATGGGAATGAGGCTGATATTTTGGAGCGGAAGGATGTATATGGATCAAATACGTATCCGAGGAAAAAAGGGCGAAGCTTTTGGGTATATGTTGTTTACGTTATTAATTGAGTCAATGTATAAGTAATTGATTGTAAATCTATTTTTTCTGTGATAATTTATATGATGTTAAAATTTGCTTTGTATCATAACATACCTGATTTCTAATTTGTCGTTTTTTTACAGAGATTTCTCTTGGATGCATGTCGCGATACTACTTTAATAATTCTGATGGTAGCTGCAGCTGCTTCTTTGGTCCTGGGCATAAAGACGGAGGTGAGTTTAATGTGGTGGTATTATATTCTGTTATAGAACATGAGAACAAGATAGCAGATGCTGATATTAAATAGCTCTCTTAATTTGTTCCACCAAAGGCTGATGAATGTCATTATACACGTAAGCCCGATGTTTTTGTGAAATGCATTGTCATTGTCATAGGTCAAATAGAGGGACATATTCAGATATCGAAGGAAGGAGTCCCTATCCCCTACATATTCAATAAAGTTCTGGCATTTGTTACTTTGTTTACTGAGATAGAAGAAACAAAACTTCAGAATGAAGTATATATATATATATATATATATATATATATATATATATATATATATATATATATATATATATATATTTGTGCTATTTGACGCATGCTGGGGGTGTTAACTTGTCTGATGTGTTTCTTGGGGATCTGTATAGTTTTTTTTTTTTTTTTTGACAATGCAGGCTTATATGCCTTACAAATTAGTATCTGTTCTAACACTTTTCAGATGAGCCAGAGTCGAACCCGGGTCTCCGGGGACAACAAAGGATAAACCCACCACTTGGGCTATCCAATCGTGCTTATATTACCTGTATATAGTCCTTCTTAGATTGTTTAAAAAGCTTATATTACCTGTTCTTTTAGGGTTTATCTGAAGGTTGGTATGATGGTGGTAGCATTGCCTTAGCGGTCGTAATTGTTGTTGTTGTCACAGGTATTGTTTACCTTACTAATATTGAAATTGTGATTTCCTATAATTTAATAGTGGGTAATTATTTTATTAAGTTATTTTAGCTGTTTTCTTTCAAGTATATTGCCTGCTAGAATGCCAGTATTGTTAACATGGATGATATATGGGGGATTGTGTATTTTTAAACACAATGAATCATTAATCAAAGTGTTAGGCGCTACAAGTTTTAGTGTTTCATTGATGTTAGTTGCATAGTGAGCTTAGCAAGCTTAAACACACGGGGTCTATATTCCGCGTTCTTTGCATTGGTTTTTTCTTTAAAGTGATTTGTATCTTCTCCCCTCCATCTTTTATGACGGGGCTTCTTCTTTTTATGTATTACCGAGTTCAAATTCGTCATTTTTTTTTGTACTCCTTCCATATATTTCTTGAACTATGTTAAGATTTTCGGGCAGTATTAACAGAGTACTGGGTAACTAACCATTAGAACCAAGTTACCAAGTGTAGTCAAATATATTAATATTCTCCTGTAATTCTCCAGTTGAAAATGTCTGCATGAACTAGTGATTGTACTTGTCCAAAGTTTGCTTAATTCACATTTCTCTCTTTGTCCACAAACACAGCTCTGTATTGTATTCACTTGTTCTATTAGTCGTAGACCTCATCTTGATTACATATCTAATTTGATTGCTTTTAACTTTCTGTAGCTCTCAGTGACTATAAACAGTCTCTTCAATTTCAAAATCTAAACGAGGAGAAGCAAAATATACATTTGGAGGTGAGACTTGTAGTAGTAGATGTTGCTTTGAGTCTTGTAGTAGTCCTGCATGTATTAATAATTAATAATAATGATAATATGTGCAGGTTACTAGAGGTGGTAGAAGAGTAGAGATATCAATATTTGATATTGTTGTTGGTGATGTTTTACCTCTAAAAATTGGTGATCAGGTAATTGGATGAACTTTTGTTGCTTCGAGTCGTTGAGGAATTGGTTTGACTCTGTATTTACAAATTCTATATTTAATTACAGGTCCCTGCTGACGGTGTTCTAATATCTGGGCAGTCCCTTGCAATTGATGAGTCCAGTATGACTGGGGAGAGCAAGATCGTGAGTTATGAAGCTATGCTATTACATGCAATCACATATGTATATATAAGGGATCTAAAGATCTGTCAGTCTGTCACCTAGAGGGTATGACAATTGAGCACAAAAGGGTTACTTGGGCAGATATGATAATAAAGCTCAATCTCTTGAAAGGGGCCGTCCAACAAATTTATAATCAATATCACTGATGTCAATTAATGTATCATGGTTCTTGTGGTGTCCACTTAGTCGCTTACAACTTATGTGTATTTTGTCAGGTTCAAAAGGATCATAAAGCACCGTTTCTTATGTCTGGTTGTAAGGTAGCCGATGGTTATGGGACTATGCTGGTATGTTTCCTTATACTTTCAATCTCCATGCTTATGTCATAGGTATTTCCCTCCCGGCATGTCTGTGCTCTTGGTACAACGATTTTGTTGCCATTCATGCTGTAGTTTTTGTATTTTAAGACTTAAGTTGAATGTTAAGATACTTCAAAATATTATGCAACACAATTGTGTAATATGTATGCAAAATGACAGAAGTATGTGATGAATTTGGAGATAGTGGCGGTCAATACTGAAAACTTTCTAAAGTATTGCCGACATTCTATCGTCATTAATATTATTTATTGAGCTACCAACTGCATAATTTTTGTTAAAATTTACTGACATTCATTTATTATAGGATTGTCTGATAGGGTTGATGATTAATTAAGAACTATGTAAGACTCTAGTGAGACCGGAACATGCGTATGGGGTTAGCTTAGCGATAGGTTTGTTATTATAAACATTATCGTCATTTTGGAAGGTGACATACTAATTTGATTGGGCCATGTATGTTTGTCATACAACTAGTAGTTTATAGTTGATTGCCCATCTTTATATTTAAAAGCATGAAGGACATAGGCTCTTCTACAATCTGTTCTCTTGTAATGCTTTAATCATGATGTTGGAGGTGGACCGACTGCTAATATGCTCTAACAGTCCTTTTTCTCTGATGAATAGAAAATTAAATGTAGCTAACGTTACCACAGCAGCAGTACATCTTCAATATATAAAATTCTTTGCACACAGTTATTAGGACTTCTATATGAAACTTTATACATGAAATTGCTATCTTCAGGTTACAAGTGTTGGGATTAATACTGAATGGGGATTGCTAATGGCTAGCATTTCAGAAGATAATGGCGAAGAAACCCCATTACAGGTGACTTTTTTTTGCCAATTTTTGCAGTTACTTTCTTAATTATATTGTTGTTAATACGTTTAACATCTTTGAACATAACTGGATTAATTTTATTGGATCTCCTAGGTCCGTTTGAATGGAGTTGCAACATTTATTGGTATAGTTGGCCTAATGGTGGCTGTATCTGTTCTTGTTGTTCTTCTAGCCAGGTAAGTTGCTTATAAACTGTTCTTTAAATTCTGTGTGGTCTTGCCAGACACTTATACATCTGTGTATCAATAGATATTTTACCGGGCACAGCGAGGATGAGGAAGGGAATCAAGAGTATTTTCCTGGCAAGACTAAAGCTAGTGATGCTATTGATGGAGCAATTAAAATTTTCACCGTTGCAGTACGTATTTTTCTAGATTAAAATAATTGATGTTTATGTACCTGATCTTGAGTTTTTATTCAAAATCTAAATCTATAGGTCACCATTGTTGTTGTAGCTGTTCCAGAAGGGCTTCCTTTAGCTGTCACTTTAACGTAAGTTCATTTAATTTATGTTGTTCCATTATATTTCTGTTTGATGTCACTTCTGTATGATGTGCCACAGTAGTTAATAGTGCTTGGCTAATTTTTCCCGGTTGATCCGACTTCATCTTTTTCCTTTTCTCAGGCTACTAGCATCTAAACCTCATCTGCCTGTTTATGTTTTATCTCACCAACTAATATCACTGGCATCCATTAAAAATTGTAGACATGTTTTTCAGCTTTCATGTCTTCAGGATCCAGATCAACTAAATATAACGAGATTGGGTAAATTGAGTTTTAGTTGACATAGAATGTCTTCGCATTTTGAAACTGGCAGTACTTTATTGACTAGGGTCTCCTTAACACTGTGACAAACATGATCACAGGCTTACTATATTTACTTGTCTTGTATGCTAATATCTCATCAACTATGTTCCTTATGCCTGTCCTCTATGCTTATATCGCAGGCTTGCCTATTCAATGAGAAAAATGATGGCTGACAAGGCCTTGGTAAGTATGAAATTTGTGCTTTAGCATTGATATCTACATGACACATTAAATAACAGATATCAGTTACAGATTTGTAAAACTGTCTGATATTTTTATTGTTTAATGGTATGGAGTACAGGTCAGAAGGCTTTCTGCATGTGAAACAATGGGTTCTGCTACCACCATTTGCAGTGACAAAACAGGAACTTTGACGCTAAATTTGGTGCGCTCTTCTGTTATCATTTGAATATGTTTGTTGCTTTAATATGCATTTAGATTTTAGACCTAGAGATACTGAATGGAGGGGAAAGATTCCCAAAACAATGATATAGGAAGAGGAAGCTATTTAAAAAAACATGAGCATTGATGAAGTGAATTCACTGTAATTTAGGTTTTGATGCTGAATAAGTTATGTTAAACTAGCCAACATTTCCATTTCGCTACATATTTCATTCTTATAATGAGCAACAGTAAGACACTGTTTATATTTTTTGTTCATAGTTCTCTTTTATATCTGCAATATTGGATTTACGCATCATTTTACATTGAATGGCTACGAGTCCTTGTGCTAAGACTTGATTACTCTTAGATCTCAAGATCAGTAGCCATTATGTGTTTATTTTGGCAAGGTTCTTATTTGACAAACTTACTATGTTTTTTCTTCCTTTTTACAGATGACAGTTGTTGATGCTTACATATGTGGGAAGAAATTTGATCCTTCCGAAAATCAGTCAGTGTTACCTCCTAAAGTTGCATCACTCCTAATTGAAGGCATAGCACAGAATACAACCGGCAGTGTGTTTAAGTCCGAGGTAATAATTAGGACGTATCTACTTCCTATATTCAAATATAATATTAATAATTCTTATGCAATTTCTATATTTCGAATCATGAATATGTTTATGGTTAAGTAGTACTGCAGTTCTTCACTTTTTTTTGCACATTGGTATAGATGTGTAATTAATCTGGTTTGTTTTTTACTCATTTTCCAGCTATTTTCTAATTTGATGTCCTCATAGTTTATTTTGAAATGATGAACAATTATTTCTAAGAGATGCACAACATCCCCCCCCCCCCCACACACACACAAATTAAACGGACCAGCCTTCTAGGTTGCTGAGAGATGTTAAAAAGTATGGCCCCTGTCAGGCCGGGCTTTATCTAGGTCTTAGATAGCCCGGGCTTACGTAAAACGTGCCAGACTGGGCTTTATTAAATTATTTTACGGGCGGGAAATTCATATAAAAGAGCCGGTACTAATTTTTAAATAACCTAAAAGTTGATGTTCTTGCGTTTTTTGTACATGCTTTTCTGGTCTTGTAAAAGTCTGGCTATAGTTATTTAATCCGAATTTAATAAGTTGTAACATGACTCTGTAGAACTTTTTAATTTGACTTCTGATTTATTGACTTTAAACAAAACTACGTAGGACTAATTTTTGAGTTTCCTATGGTCTATCGTTGACAGGATGGCGAGGTGGAGGTTTCTGGATCACCAACTGAGAAAGCCATTCTTCAGTGGGGGGTCAACGTAGGTTTCCCAACTACCCCCCACTACAGTTGCTAAAATTTATAAAAGAATATAAGTCCTTATTCTCTGTATCTTTTGTTTCTTTTTTGCAGCTAGGAATGGCTTTTGATGATGTCAGATCAGGTTCTTCTATTATTCATGCTTTTCCATTCAACTCAGAGAAAAAGCGCGGGGGTGTAGCGGTACAGCTGGTGAGAGTAATACATAATTTAGTTTTTTGGATTTAGGCCATAGGTTTTGTATATGTTCAAATGGCAATTAGATGTGATAGAGCAACTTTTTGATAGACTGGAAACATTTATATACTTTATATTCCTATCTAGGGCAATTGTTCTTTCCGGTGGATTGATGCACCCTTATAGTTGCTTTGCTAGTTTTTATTGTTGTGGTACATGGTTATGCAAGCTGAGGCTCAAAGTGAACATAGACCCTTCCCGACTTTATATTTTTTTATTGGTGTTCTGAATCAAATGTCACATTTAAGTCTTCTATAGAGTTTCTCGAACAAGACACCTTAAGATTTCATCATTAATCCTCTACCAACAACTCAATCCTTACCTTTCCATTCTTGATTATGTTTACAGACAGATTCTAATGTTCATCTGCACTGGAAAGGTGCTGCGGAGATAGTTTTAGCCTGCTGCTCAAGCTACATCAATGTCGATGAGGGCTTGGTGCCAATTGAGGAAGATCAGGTCTGAGTGGTCATTTCAGGACACTAACCTCATTAATTATGTACATATTAAATTATAAATCATTTCCAAGCATGGGAGGTGACTTTTGTATAGTCTAGTTATGATATGCCATGCAGGTGTGGAGAAAAAAATTAATTACTTAGATGATGATTGTTTTGTACATTATAACACAAGTGTATTTGTAGTTAAAAAAGGTATAATACCTAATTAGAACATTCTAGAATACAGATTTATGGTAATGCTTATGTATCAGGAACGTAGAACCTTGGATTGTACTTATTCTCCAAATTTAGGGATTTATATAAAAGCAATTGCTCTCTTTTTTTATTTAAGAAAGTTGAATTATATTATTTTATAGTATATTAATGAAACAGAAACTTTGGGGAAATTCAATTTGGCCTAGAGAGAGTATATAAGTATATGGTATTCCTTATCTTTTCTGGCCTCAGCTATCAAAGTAGAATACACCTGAATTGTGCGAGTTATAGGCCCTCATGGTGAAGAATCACCACTGTTTGTGCTCAGTTGTATAATCAGATATATTTTATGTTGATCAAGAGCTCTACAGTAAAATGCGACTCACATGTGTCTTCTTTATGAAATTTAATGCATAATATGAATTTTTGGCAGTGCTGAAAATGCATGTTATATCAATGGATAACTTTATTTCGAATAATTTGTGCTTCATATCTTTTTTTTATAATCACAAGATATTCGTGTGTGCACTTACTATGTGGTAACTAGTTATATTGACTGCTGCAGACTCTCTTATATATCCAACAATTTTGCAGAGAATGTTGTTTAAAAAAGCCATCGAAGATATGGCTGCAGGAAGTCTGCGTTGTGTTGCCCTTGCTTACAAAAAATGTGGCAGAGATACTGTACCAGATAATGAAGAGGAGCTGGCTCATTGGCAATTGCCAGAGGATGACCTCGTCTTGCTTGCTATTGTAGGACTGAAGGTCTGATTTGTTTTGCACATTATAACTTCTCGGAATAGATCATTTAACCTAATTTTAACATATGTTGCTTGGACTCTGGTATAGAATGTTGGATTCTAAAATCTTAAAACTGGGGATACAGGGACGGGGTCACACTTTAAATACTTATTGAACAAGTATGTTATATAAAATTTATGCAGAAAAGAACAACAATAAAATGAGATTAAATATGACTTTTTGACTTTGCAAATCAGGCTCTTTTTTTATGCTCTTCTTCATTGATTATCATTCCTCCTTCCTTTCTCATCTTTTATGTTTCACATCTCAACTTCATGTCACAAGTGGTCTTTCCATCTGTCACTCTACATCAAAAGTGTAGGAATTTTGAGAAATAGATGTTACAGTCATTTCATGCTTTTGCAAGTCTAGGTATAGATCCTTCAACCCGCTTTGCCATACAGTTTTAGCTAAAAACTATAACGCTCTGTTGTAGCTAATGACATCATATACATACCCGTCCATACAGTGTAGATTCTGGGGATTTTTCTTTTTAATATATTGATATTAATAACGAGCTACACTCGTAAAATATCCTTGTACTTGGGATTCATGGCACAAAATTTTGCTTATCTATGTTGTTTGCCATTTATACTCATATTGAAAGAATACACAATAAATGCAACAGAATATAAGTATTGCTCTAACTAATGCAGTCCATATTATAGTTTAAAAATTCATTTGTTTAAATTCGACCTGGATAGCTTTAGATGCAAATGTGTTCTATTTATTATTTAATTTGCTCAGCTGGTTTATTCCACCATTTTTCATTTGTTACCTTGCACTCATCTACATCTTTAGTGTACATGCACGAGGTATTTTTTGCTCGCACCTTTAACAAGTCACATAATATGATAATAATTATACTAAGAAATTTGAGGGAGTAGTTCTTTATTCAATACTTCGACTTGTGAATCTTTCTACGGTTTGCAACATTATCCTTTTAAGACATTTTCATTATTTTAAGAAGAGGTCACAAAAATCAAAGGAAAATTTGTTATGTTTGTGTTTAATCATGTATGGATTATATATTTTATAATTTCTTGTTTTTTTCAAGAAATTGGTTCGGTGGTAATTTGGGTAAACCAACCTGGTCGATTCATGAGTGTTTATAACAACATGTGTACTGGATGCAGGATCCTTGCCGCCCTAGTGTTAAAGTTGCTGTTCAACTTTGCATTGATGCTGGCGTCAAGGTACATGTGGTGTCTTTGTGATTTGCCACTTCTTTGTTTTGAATTGTCTGTGCTGATCAGATCCTAAATCTGCAGTTGAGGGTTATTTTTTATGTTTAAAACAGACATAGCTGTTTAAATATTCTGTCATTATATTCTTCTAGGAGTTATGGGTGGGAACTACTTGCTTACCCTATGCTTCATCTTATTAAGTCCTCATGTTCCTTTTCACATGACAACTTGATCTGGGGATCTGGGGATCCACACAGGTGAGAATGGTCACCGGTGACAATCTTCAAACTGCAAGAGCAATTGCTTTGGAATGTGGCATACTTCAGTCAGATGAGGATGCTACTGTACCTAATATCATAGAGGGGAAGACATTTCGTGAATACTCAGAAGCTGATAGGCTTATAGCTGCTGAGAAGATATCTGTATGAGTTCTCTTTTAATGCAAGTTTTAGCTCATGGTGGTTTTAATTTCTGTAAGCTGATAATTAGTTTCTGGTATATAGGTGATGGGAAGGTCGTCCCCAAATGATAAACTGTTGCTTGTGCAAGCTTTGAGAAAGAATGGACATGTTGTTGCCGTAACTGGGGACGGCACTAATGATGCACCTGCTTTACATGAGGTCTGGACCGTCGGGTTTATGGAGTGAATTATCAGTTCACTTTGATCTCCTAAAGATATATCTGATTTATCTCAAAGTTATAAGACTGTCTCTTTTCTTAGCAGTTATTTATTATTTATTTATTTTAAATTACGTAGGCTGATATTGGTCTTGCCATGGGAATCCAAGGAACTGAGGTTGCAAAAGAAAGCTCCGATATTATTATATTGGATGACAATTTTGCTTCAGTTGTAAAGGTTGGTCTTTGTTATGTCAATTTCTGTTGCTTAAAATTGTTTTACATAAGAATAAGTGAAAAAGATTGTTACTGGAATTATTGATAAGATGTGCCTCTCTTGAGCTTTGGTGTTTAGTCCCTAACCAAGAGTAGTAATGCATGTCCTCTAAACTAACATTAGTTGAGAAACGTTGGCCACAATGATAAGTATTTTTGTTTATTATATTCTTTGGTACTCCATTATCTTTTTCTTGCCGATTAGGCTAGGTCCGAATTGAATGAAAATTTGAGGTTCTGAGTCGTCTAGTTAACATTTGGTGCTTGGGTGGTGACTGTTCGGTTGTTCCTCCTTTCTCCAGTTTGATCTCCTGATAATGGATCTAGATTGTATAAAATGTGTCAAGGTGTCGTCGATCACTGAATCTGTATATGATTGCTTTACAAAATTACCAATGGGCTACCTGATAATGCAGGTTGTTCGATGGGGCCGATCTGTCTATGCTAATATACAAAAGTTCATACAGTTCCAGTTGACAGTAAATGTTGCTGCTCTTGTGATAAATGTTGTTGCCGCCGTTTCTGATGGAGATGTACCACTTAATGCTGTGCAGGTTTGTTTCTCGCCCCCCCCTCCCTCCCTCCCTCTCTCTCTCTCTCTTTATGGGCACGTGCATACATGGATATGACTGTACTTAAATTATCTGTCAGCTTCTATGGGTGAATCTTATTATGGATACTCTTGGAGCACTTGCTCTGGCTACTGAACCACCAACAGACCACCTCATGAAAAGATCTCCTGTCGGTCGAAGGTTAGGCTTCTCTAGACATTTGAATATTTTGATATTACGCAGAACCTCGTTATTTTTAAAATAGATTTTGATCAAATACTTTTTTCAACTCGTGCTTCTACATAATCATGTTTCAAGATTTTTAATCTCTTGAAATATACTGCATTGATTACTTCTATCTTGTTCCCTCCAACAGAGAACCTCTAATAACGAATATTATGTGGAGAAATTTGCTTGTCCAGGTATTATATTTATTCATCTGTCTCTGTGCCACCTATTATTTGTCATCTATCTATAGTATGTATTATATACTTATATATAATAAGCGTAAGGGAGATAATTTGGTCGCATGGTCCTATGATCCAAAAACTTATCATCCGTTGGATCGTATGTTGAACAAATAAGCACCGTTAGATTAGAACAAAATTAAATTATGTTCTATAAGGAAACTGATATCTACTTGGCATGTTTATAATTCCTTTTCCGAATCCAAAACAAATTCTGTCTTTCATGTGTTTTTGGTTTTTTTAATCCAAAATAAATATTTCCTACAAATTTTAATTATAGAATCGTATAAATCACACCGTCAAAAAATTATTTTTATTCATCGGATCCTATATTGAACAAATAAGCACCGTTAGATTAGAACAAAATTAAATTCTGTTTCATAAGACAACTGATATCTACTTGCATGTTTATAATTTCTTTTCTGAATCCAAAACAAATTCTGTATTTCACGTGTTCATGATTTTTTTTAATCCAAAATAAATATTTTCTACCAATTTTATCTGTAGAATCATATAAATCGCACCGTCACAAAATTATTTTTATCTAATATATTTCAAAATTAATAAGCCCGATTTATGTGAGGAACGAATACAAAAACTTTTTTTTAATCCAAAGCAAATTCTACCATCTTATTGCATGTTTATGATTCATCTTCTTAATTCAAAACAAATCGTGTTTATCAATTTTAATCTCGAACCATAAAAATTTTTAGAAAAATATTTAAATCACATTATAATAATTTTAATATAAAATACATTTATAAATATAATCTAATAGGAGTTGGCGTCACATATTCTACTTAAAATAATTTAAAATTTGATAGAAAGAATTTAATACGTTGGCATGATACATACAATTTTAATTTATTATTTATAAATTAAATTTTTTCACACCATTTAAAATATATTTAAAAAGTTTATAAATAATTAAAAAGCTCCCGTGCCTTGCACGAGCTATAAGCTAGTACACTATTAAAGCGAAATATTAAATAGTTTTGGTCGTTCGGTGGGTGTTCGGTATTTGGGTCAATTGACGGGCCTCTTTATTTTAATACATATTTTAATGGGCCTACTATACTATAATCAGAACATATCTGAACATTATAATTTAACCACATCACTTGTGCCTATTTGTATTTAATCTTTATCGATTTTAATGAGCCCAGTTTTTAAAAAACTTATTTTAATGAGAAAAATGTATAAACTTAAACACATCAATAAGTTTATTTATTTATATCTATTGTAAAAGATCATCTTAATAAATATTGATTATTATCTATTAAGTATTAAATATACTTTAACGGGCATAATTATTAAAAATATCTTTTAAGACATCAACAAGCATACTTATTTAGATCTAATTTAAAAGGTCACCTGTAAAAAATAAAAATAGAAATTAAAATATCAAATTTTAAAATCTATATTGAATTATTGAATTGAAATATTAGATTTTTTTAATAAATATTAAAAATCACCCTGCATCGCATGGGATATAAGCTAGTTCTTATATATTGCTAAACACATTAAATAATATTATAATATTATAATTATAATTTTTTGTTTGCTGTTTGTTAATTTGAATTTACAGGCTTTCTATCAAGTCTGCGTCCTGCTTGTCCTTAATTTTCATGGCAAAAGTATTCTGAACCTGGAGCATGAAAAAAAGGAACATGCTGAGAAAGTGAAAAATACATTGATTTTCAATGCTTTTGTTCTGTCTCAGGCAAGTGAAAGAGAACAGTCCATTTTCGCATAAGCATGCAGATAATATGTGTTTGTCAGTGTAGTGAGTCGTTTCTGTTTTCTGTTGCGACTAGTTGTTTCTTTCCCTGACTTCTATTTTTTGATTTATCTGACTATGATCTGTTTGAATGAAAAATATACTTCTTGTTGCTTTATTTAACCTATTTAGGCTTTCAAATTTATAATCCATAATCATATTTAATATTATGATGATTACTACACTGACAAACACAGATCAAAATTACTGGCTCTATATGCTACTGTAACTTCAAATGATTTATATCAATTCTGAATTGCATGTACATGAATAGAAAAATTCAAGCGTGAGTAGATCTCTAATTACAGTATGTAATGAGCTGTTACCCGAGTGTGGCAAGGCCTGACATTAAATTTTTGTAATGCTGATGTGTTGACTTCTGTTTAAGTGATGTTTCTCAGTGCGAGGAAGAGATGGAGTTAACATAGTTCTTGTCTTCACAGCCTTTTCTGTCTCATGTATATAGTCTAACAGAAGATCATGTCATTGCAGATATTTAATGAATTCAATGCACGCAAGCCTGACGAGATGAATGTATTCAAAGGTGTTACCAAGAATCGTTTATTCATGGGGATTGTGGGAATAACTCTAGTTCTTCAGGTGAATTTACAACTGTCTGCCTTGTTTTGCGGTGATTGTTGGAGTGCTCTGTAAAAAAAAGGGCAGAATTTCCATTGACTTGTATCTTGTTCTTTTTTTTTTTTATCATTCAGGTCATTATCATAATGTTTCTCGGGAAATTTACTACAACAGTTAGGCTTAGCTGGAAGTTGTGGCTCGTCTCTATAATCATCGGCTTTATCAGGTCAGAATATGTTGATTTCAAAATTATATTGTATACATGTAAGTTTATTGTTTTGTGATTGTTGGCAAGCATCAGCCTGACATGGTTCCTTTGTAATGAGCAAGGATAATGAATATATAATATGCTTGAATTACAAAATCTGATTTCTATATATGTTCTTAGCACAAGTGATACACTCGCTGTACAAGTAGTAGGGAGTGGACTGGCAATTCACAAGTAGAAGGAACATTGTCAAATACTATATATATATCATCAAATAAACATTATGCATGTAATAGATAGCATATAGTGTCCGTTCCCTGGCTTAAAGATACATGCCTTTTAAACAATCTCATACATTTTTCTCTGTGTAATTTCTTATATCTAGTTGGCCACTTGCTGCCATTGGAAAGCTGATACCAGTTCCAGATAAACCTTTGAGTTCGTTCTTCACCAGAAAATTGTTACGTAGAAGAACTTCAAGAGGTGCAATCTCAATGCTCCTATGTTATCATTACTCCTAGATATGGACAAGAAATTGTAGCTCAAATTTACAGTTTCATTTCCCAGGATCTGCAGGTTGAAAGGGTAGGAAGCTGAAATGGACATGCTTCTGAGTTATTTTATTTTTGCACATCCACTGACCACGTATACAGCTGTTGATAGAAGTAGTGATGTCATATACAACTTCTTATGCTAGCATTGTTAACTTACACGACACACGAGGGTTTTGCCAGGCAATTGTCAATATCTGAAATTATTAGTTGCTCTTGAATTCTTTTTTCTTTTGGGGGCATTGGTATTGAGCTGAAACTGGTTCCCACTGTCAGTGACTCTGTGCAAACAATCAAGTTGAGACTGAAAGTAATAGTATGAGCTTCTACACCAAGTTGGGTGCAACTTAGCTGATTACTTTTTGACTTCTGTTTTTAACTATTTTTCCTTTTTTGACATCTTATACCGGCATTACCGGCATACTGAACTCATCTGCGATTTGGTCTAACATGTACTTTTCCCAACATTACAAGTGTAGTAGCAGTCTGGCAGATACATTTTCAAACATGGCTAGTGGTTTGTGTTCTAAAGAACATGGCATGCGAATTTCTCTTCCCTTTCATATGAATAATTCAGATGCTCCGTGAGAGAAGACTGGAAGGAGATTTTATTAAGAGTAAAGTAATTAAAGTAATATTTGCATGGATGATATGCCCGGGGCCCATCTTTATGTTTAAACCAACAAAAAATGGCGAAGGTACCAATATATGCCTGACTTGACTTGCTTGAGATTCCAGAAGTATAATTTTTTCTTTCCTGGACGGGAGTTTAATATTGGATATCCAAACACTAAATTTAATTATGCGTATACTTCACTTTTTAATGAAAATCATATTCAAGACATAATATATAGTTCACTTTTTCTAGTTTTGTTCGTCACTGTCTTCTTACACTCCTTAGGCCGCGTACTCTTTATTTTCTAGCTTGTGAAGTCTGGAGTCTGGACCCCTATATCTTCTTAAAAGAAAAATGTGAATTTTAATATATCATGCAATGTAAATACATCAGAGCTTTGATGTTGGAACAGTTTGCTAATCAAAGCTACCTTCAGCAAGAACTCCAGAATTAGTAGCAACATAATTTGCTACTCGTTCTTGAATTATTTAACAAGACCCAAAATGACATTTTATAAAGAAGAAAGCAAGAATTGACAATCTTGAATCATCAAACGGAGTAGAAATTTCAGTTCACCATGAACTGCTTGTCGAGTGAGTAGACTACGTTGTTGTTACCATACATGATTACTTGTACAGGTAAGAGCTTCTTTTACACCCATGGCTCTTGATGCTGCAGCATCCAAAACCCCATTATAAGGCATAGAACAATCTTAAATAAGAGCCCCTTTTTTATTACCAGCAACCGCACTAACACCATACATCCCCTCTTTATCGCCGTCAATTTTGATAGTGTCTGCAGTTCGACAATACTAATAGTAACACGGAACAGGATTCAAATGAACTTGTGCGATCATATTCAAAAAGATAATATATTAAATCATATATCTATTGAAAAATCGATTTTGAATTTTCATATAATCTTAAACCTTAAAGCATTTTTTATTTAAAATGTACAAGCCGTTTAAAGCTAAGCTAGCAAGTCTATAAAATAATGCCCGTGTTTGGTAAAAAATTTTATATATAAAATAAGTTTGTTGTAAAAAGCTACTACTAATATAAGGTTGAGAGTAAGAAAAAGAGCAGGAGATAAATAAAAATACAAATAACAATTCTTTGTCTAAGCATGGACTATAATGGCATAATGGACTATAATGGCATAATGGCAATCGACTATATCGAGGATTTTTCTTAAAGCTATATATACTTTAAATGTCATTCTTTAAAATAAGAATTTTTAAATATTTAATATTTTTTTAATAAATAAAAATATAATTAAATATAAATATTTATATAAATAGTTGCAAGCCGCCCAATATCCCTTGAACGTGCTCGGTGCTCCGTCGAAAAAACTGCGAGAAATCAATCAGTTGAGCGTGAGGTTGGGCGATTGAACGGAATGCCCGAGAATGTGAATCAATTATACGTGATGCACCACCGCACAGCTTCATCGCTGATCATACATTGTCCACTAGAACATTTTAATCATTGCCTAAGGTCAGTTATTTAATTGAGATCATATCAAACTAATTATTTATATATTCCTATGCTTCTCTATTAGCTGCACCTTGTGTTATACTTATACCTGATCGATCTCGTTAATCATTTCTACTAATTACGTGTTGGTTACAAGCTATGTTATAATGTAGAATAACATTAAGGGACTAGAAATAGAATTACATCATATTGTGGAGTATAATTTGTAGTTTTACAGGTCACGGATCACCAGTAGACTCTTAATTTAGCCTAAGTGGAGTGAGTGTATAATGACCACATTTCAGTAACACGATTACGTGAAACTATTCTCCGAGATGAAGGTATTCTTTGAGATATTTGTAGATTGTAGATGATGGTAGAAAGGGTTATCTGAAGTTGTTGAGGGAATGGGGATGGGAATACTACACAGAGACAGTAATTTGTTCAAGTGCTTAATTGTGTCGTGAAGATAGGATATGAGAATGATTATGATAAATTTTGCTGTGATACTTATTTTGTTAGCAAAAGGACAGAACTTCAATGGTATGGCATCCTCCCTCTTTGGTGGGAGATTGAGGGTTAGCCAATTTTCTTCAAGCTTCTGGCCTTTCGAAAAAGTACTTGTTACGTTTTCAGAAGAGGCTAGTTTATTCAGAAGCGAGTCACGTGAATTCTGTCCTTTGCTTATATAGGATATGGGATATGTGGGATTCAAGAGATTGAGAAAAGAAGGTCCTTTGTGTTAAAATTTTTTGTATGCCTGTCTTTATCATTGGTACTATTTCAGCTTGTTAATACAATTGGACAAAAGATGAGGAATGAGACAATAAATTCAGTAGTACATTCAACTCTCTGGTGTTCTTAGGCAGAACATATAAAGAGGTTCAAGACATACTCCAAACTCTCCTTGTTATAATTCTCAGAAACCAAAGTCTGCACATATTATTTAAGAATTTGTGTGAGCATTTAAGGTGAAGGACCATGCAAATGTTCTGCTGGTTTATATGTAAATATATTTTTTGCAAGACAAGGCCTCCAAATATGAACCGGACAATAATAAAGGATTTGGAAACCCACTTCTGCTTAGTTAACAATCTATTATTTTTCTTTGTTGTTGGAATTAATCTTTGATTATTATATGAGTTAATTACACTTTGTAACCCTTAACTTTGACCCATACACACACGAGTACCTACACTTTTTTGGTGATAATTTGCGGTCTAAACTTCATAATCTGTTGCACTTTGTAACCCCAACTCAAGAATCTGTTGAAAATTGCCGTTAATGTTATCAATTTTTATTTTTTTTGGTCTGTTTGTCTTACCTTATCTTTCATAAATAAATTATCTATTTAAAAAAAAAACTTAAATGTGTTTTTTTTTTTTGAATTAATGTTTATTTGGGGGTGTGTTTGGGTGAATTTGAAAAATATATGCATTTAAATATTTTTCCAGAAATAATTGACTTTTCCAGAAATATAAGGTAAGACAAACATGGCCATAAAAAATATATAAATATACAAAAGATGACGTTAAAAACATTTTTTAACGGAAAATTAGGTTGGGGTTACAAAGTGCAAGAGATTATGCAGTTCAGATCGTAAACTGTCACAAAAAAAAGTGTGTGTTTGAGCCAAGTTAAGGGTAACAAACTGTAATTAACTCTTATTATATTTTAAAAATTGCTATATTAGGATTATATTTTAGGTTCATTATATATATTAAAGGCTGTTTGAAAGTTTATATTTTAAGGCCATGAAGAATTTCGTAAAAAGATGATTGAAACTTATATTGGCAAGTCATCTCCTTTATTAGATTTGTCTGTTCTGGTACCATATCCCCCTGCCCATTCACCCATATAACATAAGTTAGTCAAGTAACATGACTAGGAAAATTTAGCAAGGAACTCCATTCCAATTTATAAAGTAATTGGCATGGAGATATATGCGCTACTTACTCCTAGTTTTGTGAATGTCATTGTTATTTTGTGAAGATTAATTTAGCCATATTTTAGAGAAGGTCACTGCAGCAGGATCCTTAATGTTTTTAGGGATGGAATCTAAAAGAGGTAAATTTTTAGAATCAGCTAGTGAAATGAAGATAGTAGTAAATGGGTAAGGTCTTTTTTTAAAAGTTCTACAAGGTAATGTTTGGTATTCGTTTTTGTGGAGAAATATGGAAACATATGGAAGGACAGTTGCAAGTTTGATGCACCTTAAACTGTGGCCTTTTCCACCATGACTCAGCTTCGGTGAATACTAAGATAGTGAATATAATTACAAATATATTTATCATGCGTTGTAAGGAATGGAAACACAACATTAGGAAGCTCGCGTCTTTTGATTTTTTGAATTCATTTTCATGTTTATATTAAAAATATATTACCCCCTCCGTATCATAATACATTTCCACTTTTGAAAAATCACGCATATTAAGAAAAGTGAATTTTGATTAAAAAGAGTTGTATTAAGTCATTAATTAAACATAATATGTGGGATATGGTTAATCTTGGAAATAGGAAATAGAAATATATGAAGGAGGGTTGATTTTGAAAACATAAACTTACATTGAAAGTTGAAATGGACAAATATTTTGAAACAAATTTTTTACTCTAAAGTGGACATGTATTGTGAAACAGAGGGAGTAGGCGGTGAAGAATTCGGTGATGTTGATGGTTTCCAAGATGTTGGAAGCCTTAGGAGCATGAAGGTTTTTTCTTCCTTTGGCTTCTGTCTTTCATTTCTTGAGTGGCTTTAACTCTTATATAATCATTGTTTGCTTCGTAGTGTTTGCAGCAGCAGCCTACAGTCAGTAGAGTAATCTTAAGTTTTCATTTATTTTTGAATATTATTGTATTCAGTGTTATTTTTGGGTTGGTCTCTTTGGAATCTTGCTTCCATTTAGAGCTTGGATATACCCCATTTATTGTGCTTCTACAGATTTATACATCTATAGAAGTCATCCCAGCCTCGAGAATTAAATGTAGATTTTATATATGTAGGATGTGGTTGGTGTTTAGGCTTCTTCCGCACTGTAAGTCTTTAAAAGAGTAAACACTTGAGGAAGTTGGAACTCTATAGTACTTATCTAAAAAGTTCCGTATTAAAGTCGAACATTTCCTCCGCGGGTATTATTGAATTTTGTCGGATACAGAAAATCCAGCTGTTTCTATTTGTCGCAAACTAGATTTGTGCTGCCGTTTCATTTCCTTTCCTACTTCCTACTTCAGTCGACAATCAGCATCCATCTGTCTTTGTCACGTGTTCATACATGCATATAGTCGTACACGTGTATACAAATCTGAGTGTGTTTATATATCCCAAGGGAGAGAGAATGAATTAATTATAAATTGTGATAAAGAGTGAGAGAACAACAGAAAGAGGAGAAAGAGTGAATAACCAAAAGAGGAGAGGATAATGGCAATTTTAGACATAAGGCAGCTGGTTGCTGGTATGCTGACATTTTCGATGTTCATAATGCTTGGCAATATGATTAAGAAAGATCATTTTGATTCAGCTATTGTAAGTTCCTCTATTTTGTATTTTTGAACTGATTCTTTCTAAAGTTTCCATTGTTGGGTGAAATTAATGATTAAGACATGTTCTCTTCTTTGAAACCTCCCATCTAGATAATTGTGTAAAGATATCCACGGGATATGAACCCAATCAATTAGTATATTCAATTAAGCATCGCGTATAAAATGGATTCATGGATTCCTTTTTTGTTTTAACCAATTTAATATAATATTTGCCACTACAGGTAGAAACACAAAATTGAGGGGCTTACATGTTCTCTTAATTTGCCTTAGAAATACACACAGATCTATTGCATTCTTGTGAGAACGAATATAGAAGCCATACTCTGGTTGGAATTTCCGTAGTTTTCAATATATGTGATCCCCTTGCTACAATAAGATGATACTCTTTTTCGGAACGTATTACTATGGAAGCAGGCAATATTACTTCTATGATCAAATTTGTATAATTTCCTAATATCTGTGTAATTACTGCCTTTTTCTTACCAGAAGATAAATACAGAAACCAGCGACACACACAGCGTGCATACCATTTTTTTTTCCATGGGGGTATTCTGGCAAATTGTGTCATGTTTGCAGATTTGACAGTCTATATTACCGTATTGAATTATAGCACATTTCTTCTTTTATAGAAGATGAATTCTACTAATTATTACATAGGCTTTTTGTAAATGTCTTTGATCTTACTTGTGTAAGTGAGATCTATTTACACCCACATACAAGTGGGTTCTGATTATGTGCAGTATATATATTCTAATCGAATTACATTATCATCTATTAGACAATAAATTCAGCTCACAATTACATAGTTCTTTATAAATGTCTTAAAATTATTCATGTTCCGAAAAGATGCCAATTTAAACCCACGTACAATTAGATTGAGTATATATAGGGGCACTTGCCAAATCCACGGTCATTTGTTTTTTTTTTTGTTTCTGTAAAGCTGACCTAAAATAGTCTGATAGTCTTTGCTATTAAAATTCATGCTCAGGTAGGACTCAGAATTGAAGAACTGTGTGTAGACCCTCGTATTAGATAATGAACATATATGTTGGCTTGCCTCTGTAAATATGGGTATCAACTTTTATGGTTTATTCTTTGCTCTTTCAGGTGGATGACCTTAATTTCGCTAATATGGCTGGGTCTAGATCTTCCTCAGATAGGAGCCTACGAGATGCTCTTTATCAATGGGAAGCATGGAAAGATAATGTGGAAACAGGGGAACCTTGCTGGAACAAATCAGTGCAAGGTAATTATAAGTTATAGATCATATAGGATGTCTTTGAAGTTTCTTACTAGTAAAGGCACCTTGGAAGAATCACAAGTTTCTCTGTTTACTCTGGCAGAAAGGTGGAATCAACCAAAAGGATATATTACATTTTCCTTAACTGGTGGCACCCATCTTCATTTTTCACAGGTACTAAATCACCTCCTTTCTTTCTGTGAATGTAGCTATTCACAAGAGAGATATCATTGCAGCGTGTGTCTCAGTTCCTGGCTACCATTTGCTTGGTATAATCTCCTCTGCTTCTCTACTACATCTGTATCTGGTAGTTATAGTGGTTTTCTCGTCGGGTTTGACTTGTGGTGAGGATAGTGTTGGTGGAAGTGACTACATTTATTAGAAAATTGATGCAAGGCAGTTTTAATAGAATAAGCAGTGAAATCAAGTAACTTGTAGCAAGTCCAATGCTAAAGCTAAAAATTGCTATAGCCATTTCTGTAATTTGAGAACAAAAAGTAGTTCTTTGTCTTAAATTACAAGTAGTGCCCCAATGCATAGTTCTAAAATAAGACCAACTACATTCAAATCCAATGCAATGTGTACTTTAAAATTTTAGATAATGAATAGAATTCATTTCCCCTCCATATTTTAGTTGGTTGGATAACATGGCCAGGATGGTTATAGTCATCTTTAGTCGTAAATATAGACCAACTATCCATTTTTTGCATTTATAGGACTAAATATAGATATGCATTGGAGTGGAGATTTTGCAAACTTAGTTCTATACTATAGCTATACAAGTATACAACCAATTCTCGCTATGCATTGGACTTGCTCTTATAAATAATTAAACTTAACTCATAAACGTAAGCCCTCAAGTTTTTTTTTGGTCATTGAACCTAATATATATACAATTTAGCATGTGCAAGTTCTGCCTTATACGAGCTTACTCGATTCAGGTCAAGGTAAATTCATTTTGATATTATTTCTGCCTACCTAAGTCTAAAATTAGAACTAAATTATTGCATTGTTCTTCCCTGCCTATTCTTTATGAATTTGTATGTCATTATTAGTTACTTTTCTGATTATTTCCTTCAGGTTGCCAATGCAGTTCTGATTGCGAAACAAGTGAAGGCTACTCTTGTGCTAACTGATCTAGGAGGAAAAAACGCGGGAGAGAAGAGGTTAATGCAGACTTACTAATAAAACTATATTTTACAGTTGTGATAATGTCAGTCAGTAGTACTAAAATAATGTGCTGTGACTTGTGACCGGAGTTGGAATATGGATATTATGATAAGTATGGCATGGTCTCTAACTAGTTACATGTTGCATCATCCAACCTGCCTTGGGAATTTTCTATAACTTGCTAAAAGGTCGTGAGTTACATGGCTATTGTATCATTGAGGTCACATCGAAAAATTTGTTGAAACAGAATCTTGAGGTTATTATTATTTTTCATTTTCTTACCAACCATCTTGAGGTTATTTTGTACTGTATAGTATTTGAATATTTCCATAATCACTTGAACTGCTCAAATTATGTCAACGCTTAATAGAAAAATAGTACCTGCGTTCTATTTCTAGGAGATCTATCTAATTTTTTATTCTCAAGGAAGTTTAGTGATAATGCAATTGTTGATAAAGAAAACACGTCTGAAGATCGGCACATATTCATTATGCCGAATATGCTGTACCAACCTCAAAAAACTGGCCACTAATACCCTAACATGCTTTATATATCAGGGACTTTGGTGATGTGTACGATGTCCATAAATTTATGTCAAGCCTCAACGGTACAGTTAATATCGCATACCATCAGCCTCCTGAGTTATCAGCCAAAAAGCTTCCTATAGCAAGGATTCCTAGTGTAATTTCTGAAGGCTATGTAACAGCAAATATTGAGCCGATATTTAAGAGGAAGGGTTATCTGAAGATCGAAACATACTTTCCCACCCCTTACATGACAAAGGTAGACGGCATGAACAATATGAACTCAGTTTCATGTATGGTTGCTTTTGAGGCTCTCCAGTTGCAAGCTGGTTTGAAAGAATTTATTGACTCGGTGCTTGAAAAGCTTCATACTTTGAGTCAAGAGTCACATGGTCGATTCATTGCGGTTGACTGGAGAGCAGAGATGCTGGGGACAAAAAGGTGTCAGGGGACTACAGCGACTGAGAAGAAAAATTGTTTTAGTGCGCAGGAAATTGGCCAGTTTCTGAATAAGATTGGTTTTGAAAAAAATACCACAATATATTTGACACAAGATGGGTGGCACAACAGTTTAGATGCCTTGACAAATATTTTCCCCAACACATATACAAAGGTACGACTGTCTATTTCCCGAGGCTTTTACTGGATACAATTATATTGAGTCCAAATAGGTACTATGTTTCAAATTGAGAGGTATAGTATTTACTTTCTTTAAGTTTTAGGATCATAGTGCTTACTGCTTCTCGTATAAGAAATATTCTCTGTTTTTTGAAGTAGTGCCCATTGCCCTTCTACAGAGTTGAAGTTACAAACTTGCAGTATATAGAAGAACCTGGATCACATACAGAAATGTATCGCTACAATAATATACCTGCGCTACATGAACAATTTCCTTACTTTATACTGTAAATATGTAGTATTTTGCAAATCAATTTAAGATTGCGTTTGGGAACATGTCTTTCATTTCAAATTTTGGATTTCAAATGACATAATTTGAGATGTCATTTCAAATTCTTAGCTTTTTACTAGTATTTGAATGTCCTGGATTTGAAATCCCACTTTTTTTTGTGTATCCAAACATGACATTTGATCAAATCCAGAATTTCAAAGAAAATTCAAGTTCCCAAACAGGCCGTTAGTAGTTTGATGTCAGGAGCATATTCTATATTAAATGATGGCCAAAAAAAAGTTTTTCTTTCTCTACGTACCCGGTTTCAAGATCTTCCAGGAGGACTTGAGCTTTCATTCTCCATCCCTGAGTAATTTAATGTGGCATCAGCAAACTACATTAAAGTTGCTCCTTCTGAATTGATATCGTTCAACTCATCTATTATTTTACATATTATGCCTGTATCTTGTTTTAATGTGAGCTTCACATCTGCGCAGGAAAGCTTGATTCCTTTGGACAAGGCGAGAAAGTTCTCCGATTTCACCAATGTGATTGATTTTTATGTATGTAGTCAGAGCGACGTATTTGTACCAGCGTTCTCAAAACTTTTCTATTCCAGTGTTGTTGGGCAGCGAATAGCACTGCAGAAGCTTCAAATTTTGGATCCTGCTCAGGCCACATCTGCAGATGCTAAGGACTACATATCTTCCTACATATCCCAAAAAAACCATTGGGCATATTCGTGCTTCTGTTGAGTCTATTGCCAAGGATGGAAAGAACTTGGCACTTTATCTTTCAAAATGTAAATGTGCAAGTCAATAAGATGCCTCAACTGCTCTCTTTGTATTACTAGTGTGCTTTATGTATGTCCTTCCGTGTAGTATTGAAGACATTGGGGTGTAAGTTGATGACTTCTAGCTCTTTCTGGCTTTTACTCTTCTGAATAAATTTTTAGTGTGCTAAATGTATTAAAAAGTATTCAGGAAACAGAAACACAGCCTGATTTCAAAATATACGTGCATGTTGCCGGTACAATTTATTCGGCAGAAACACAACTTGATTGTCATATATCTGCACATAACCGGTACAATTCATCCATTTATCATCAACTATTATCATACAATTGTTCCCTACCAGCATGAATCCCCAGAACTCTGTGTGGTTGAGTTGCAATTGGCTTGGTTGACAATTAGATTATAACTGTATGAGGGAGCTCTGTGAAATTAGAACATCACACAATGGCAAAGTGCAGCGGTTGCGTGATAGGTGATGTGAAAACAGACGAACCATAAAAGAAATTTGTGTAAAGAAATTTGGTTAATCTCACTAACCTCATTTTAATATATCGATTAGATGATCAATAAATTTATAGTCCCATTTGAATTATGTGACATAGAATTAATTATACTTTGTTAAATTTAATATAAAATTGATGTTAAAATAATTGTTTGATTTCCTAATATATATTTCGTACATTGCCAAATAATAGCCGCCTCGTTTTTACACGTAATTTGTTATTTCGAAAAAACACATTCTATATATTATTATTTTAATTTTATGTTTCTAAATAAAAATATAGATCTTAAATCCAACAACACCCATCCAAACTCACTACGAGTTGACTACCGAACAAACCACCGTTTTTATTCTCCTTAATAATATTGATTTATATCACTTAACTATATAAATATACATAAAAAATTGATAAAATGAAAGTAATTACTATACAAAAATAATGATTAACTTGAAACACAAACATTAGGTTTGTCATTCTTTTTGTTAATATCTTTTGAAAAACCTAATAAAATTGATGTTCATGATGATATAAACAGTAACGAGTTTTTTCGACATGTTAAATGAGATATTTAAGTGGAATGAGCGGGTATTTTAATTGAAAAATATAGAGTTAATTGCAATTAGCACTCTTTTGGTTTCGGCTTATTGCACATTGCACCTAATAGTTTTGAAAAAAACACTTTGCAGCCCCAGACTTTTAACCCGTAGACACTTTGCACCCTTTCCGTTAATTTCTGCCGTTATCGTTAACTTTTGCAGGGACATTTTGGGAAATTTAATTATATTTAATTAAAATCAGATATTTATTTTAATTTTCTGACCATCTAAATGATATTTTTCGGAAAAACTTAAAGAACGAAAGTTGTAGAGAATAAAAAGATCTTCTTAGAACTATAAGGTTCAAAATTTTCGTAATTCGTTTTATAATTATTTTAAAAAAAATTCAAAAATTAGCAATCTTATAAAAATGAACAATCGTTTTTAAATAATTATTTAAATTTTAAACCTTATTGTTCTAAAAAAATCTTTTTATTCTCTGCAACTTTCGTTTTTTAAGTTTTTCCGAAAAATATCGTTTACATGATCAGAAAATTAATAAAGGTATGATTTTAATTAAATATAATTAAATTTCCCAAAATGCCCCTACAAAAGTTAACGGTGACGGCAGAAATTAACGGAAAGGGTGCAAAGTGTCTACGAGTTAAAAGTCTGGGGCGGCAAAGTGTATTTTCCAAAACTATTAGGTGCAATGTGCAATAAGCTGAAATCAAAAGGGTGCCAATTGCAATTAACTCAAAAATATATAATAAATAATTTTCAAAGATAGGTTTGTTTTGCTTAATATCATATGAGAAATATAAATTTGTGTCCTATGCACAAAAATAAACAAAAAAGATATTTTTTTAAAATATTAAAATAAATATTAAGTGACATCGTATTGTTTTGATTTTTGTCATCAATATTTTTTATCACCTTCGTACTTCGTAGTAAAAGTAGTCCCTAATTTTATAGGAGTAATGTATTTTCTCATTAGTTGTGTTGTTCGGATCCTCGTACTCAGGGTTGTGTGCACCACTTTTAACTCAAAAACTGATGTTGCCTTCACATTCACTCTCGACAAAAATCAAAACCTTAATTGATTGAACAGGACTTCAATCTTTCATCTATCATGTTCTGTTCAAATGTGTGTCGGTGCTCATAGAATGTGATTCTTGTTCATTTATTTGTGACAATTCATTCTTTCATTTGTATTTTTCCCATCTGTCCCAATCTACAACTCCCCCTCTTTCCATTCTCGATCCTTGTTGGGTCACTTCAAAACTCTCTTATATTTTAGAGATAGATACATTTTTGGATTATACATACATTACAAATTAGCCAATCCAAAATGTACTAATTGCCTTGATTAGTTTCTCAAGCCAATCCAAAATGTACTAATTACCTTGATTAGTATCTTCTGGTTTTATTTATTAAATTTAATTGAAGGGGTTGTTTATTTATTGTTTTTGTAAGGGGGTTTGGTTTAGGAGGTGATGTTTTACAGTGGAAAGATGCTTAATTTCTTTGATAGAAAAACTTTTCGCAAAATTCTCAAGCGTAAAGATAGTGATGCTGGAGAAAGAGGTACATTTTCTTTGCTTAGGTTTTTTTTGGGGGTCATATTGCAGTGCAGTTGTGATATGATAATGGGTTTTGCTGATTCTATTGTGTAATGCAGTTTTCGGTAATTTCTTGATTATAAAGTTTTCAACTTTGGTGTGATTTGAGTTTGTGTGTGTGTGTGTAATTGATAAGGAGTTGGGAAAGTGTGAGCAACAGTTATAATAAATGCAAACTCTGTAGGAGTACTTATTTGTTCTTGAACTGGATAATTACTAGTTTGCTATTTCCAGACACTGCTGTTTGTTCTGTCAGAGTGTTAGGTATTATACCCAATTATTGTATTCATAATGTTTGTTTGGTGATAAGTATGTGAGATTTACGGAAATTCATTAATTCAGAACTTACCTTGTTTTTTGGGATGGTAGATATTGTAATTGTGTGTTGGTGCAAATTATACTTTTAATGATTTGTCATGGATGAAATTGTTTACTCTACTGAATATCTTAACCATGACAAATACAACATGTTTATGGAGAGCTTATAAAGATTAGCTGTTGGTATTGACATCATGTACTGTCACGTTTACAATCTCCCTCTTTGATTATTCAGGTAAAGCATTGGAGGAAATACGATCTTCCTTGTTCAGCAAATTGCGACATCAGCAGCAGGCCTTGGTTGGACCTGCTTTTGCTCTCTCATTCAATTTTGTGGTCTCCGTTAGTATTATATTGATGAATAAATTGGTTAGTTGGCTCAATTTATGTAATTGCTCTTGGTTTCTTCCGATATGAAAACATACCGCTATTTACTAATTCTTTGCTTGTATAAATCCACTTCAGGTGCTTGTCAGAGTTGGATTCAACTATCCGATATTTCTCACCTTTATTCACTATGTCTGTAGCTGGTTATTAATGGCCATCCTTAAAGCTCTGTCCATTCTTCCGGCTCCTCCACCAAAATCGAGCAAATACTCATCATTATTGGCTCTTGGTGTAGTTATGTCTCTTTCTACTGGCCTTGCTAATGTTAGCTTGAAGTTTAATAGGTGAGATTCCTCCCGGTGCTTTACTCTTCATATGTCCCTTGTGCAAGATGGCCTGATTTTTTATTGTTTTTGATTGCTGACAAACTTATATTGTTTCCAGTGTAGGATTTTATCAGATGGCTAAAATTGCAGTAACACCAGCAATTGTTTTAGCTGAATTTATTGTTTTCCGGAAAAAGATTTCATTCCAAAAGGTAACTGGCTGCCAAGTACCTGGCGTACCTAAAAAAATTACTTAAAAATAGTCTTAACATTGCCCCTTCAAATTTGGAGATGTAAATTACAAATTGCTATATGTCTTTCAATTTTTTAATTTGATATGTGGGCTTGTCTTTGTATCTTGTTGCTTGATGGCCTATCGTTTAGTCATTTTCTTTCAACTGCAAAGGAGAATTAGTAACTCACATGATGTTTGAAATTTGTTTATATTGAAATTCTACTTCAAATTTGTCGCAGCAGTTGAAGTACAGTTACTTTTATAGTTTACTTCTTCTCGCACTTCCAGCATCACAGATAATTCTATGGTTTGGATGTCATAACTTGCATAATCCTCTTGTTTGGACAGATTATAGTTGAAGGATTATAATCCCCGCATTAGAGTCCCATTTTTATAGTTCTTAGATTTATAATTCATTAAATAGTCCAATCCTATGTTTGTTTTGCATATATTTATATGGACAATTATATCCTTCCTTCTATTGAACAAGCATAGGTCCAGCTAATTAAGTAAGGGTATTCTTTTGTCCAGAAAGAGTTGATTTCTTATAATACTTGATCTAGATCAAGTATTATTTATTCCCCTCTTTTAGTTCATCTTTTTTCTCAGTTAATCCCCCGATGAATGCTACTTTAGAAAACAAACGTGGGATAATATAATTTAAATGATTATTGTCCGTTCCCTTAATTCCATAGAAAAAAAGAGAGGCCCCTTTCGACTTCTAAATCGTGCAATAACCCTGGTATGGGTAATTATGACGCATACTGTATACTCACAAGGGATACCTACAATATTTGCTAAGACATCCGAGTTTTAGTACTTACACAAATATTCTCAGTCCTGGCATCATACAAATTCAGTTCATTGTCTGATACCAATTTTTTCTTTTAAATTATCTAACATTCTGACTATAACTGTCTTGTCTAACGGGCAAAAGCTGTTGGATTACCTTGACCGTGTCTCTAATCCTTATAATGGCCCTTCTCCAGGTGCTTGCGCTTGCTGTAGTATCAATTGGTGTTGCTGTTGCTACCGTAACAGATTTGCAATTCCATTTCTTTGGTGCTTGTATAGCAGTGGCATGGATCATACCAAGTGCTGTAAACAAGATTTTATGGTCCAATCTTCAACAGCAAGATAACTGGAATGCTCTTGCGTATGTATCATTTTCTTATAAACATTATTTTCTTTTGTACTCTCTTGACCTATATATATTTTTTTATGACCTTTCTCCGACGATCTAATTTTTCTCACTGCAATCCTTTCACAATCTCGAATACCGAAGCTTACTTGTTGCTGAAGAATAATTATATTTGTGTCGTATGAAAATAGTATGTGATAAGTTTATAAGCTTCTCAATTTCTAACAAAGTTATTTTACATTTTGCTAGCTCATTTCAATTTCAATTTCAATATGTGCAGGTTAATGTGGAAGACAACACCTATTACTTTGTTTTTTCTTGTAATTTTGATGCCATATCTTGATCCTCCAGGCGTTCTTTCCTTCGATTGGAGTTTCAATAACTCCTCCGTCATTTTTGCTTCTGCTATCCTTGGCTTTTTGCTTCAGTGGTCAGGTGCTCTAGCACTCGGGTAAGTAGTATCTGTTATTATTATTTTTTTAAAAGTGTTCTTTTAGTTTCTAGAACAACAAAGTAAAAGATATTTCGGGTTCAGGAGGCTATTATCAATGTCTCGAGGTACGCAACTCTTTTTACAGAGTGGCGTGGTTTATTAATTTTGATGGTTGAATAGACAAACTTTGCTTCTGTATGTTAGAAGTCATGCCGAGAGAAGTATTGCTAGTTTTCATTTGCCTAAATTTAGCGAGGCCACATCAACTAGATCCGTGTTTTCTTTTTAGATTTTCACCTAGTAGGTACTACATATATTACAAGATTTAATATTTGTAGGTTTTTAGGGTGTTGTGTTGCAGGGAAAAAGCACAATTTGTGTGTTGCAAGGTGTCATGACATTCTTTATATTTTTGGTGAATCCAATGTGGTTATGTGGGGTTATTTTTATAATGTCTTACTGGTCACATTAGGTTGCAATATTGTTGACTCTCATGAATGATATAATGCATATTTCTCTTTGACATTTTACTATGTAAATGTTGCATCATCCTGTCATTTGTGCTTGAATTGCTTTGCTACCAGAGTACAGTATCTACTGTAGTGCTTGCTGATAGTTCCTTGGATTTTCTTCTCTCGCCGCAGGGAAACCTCTGCAGTTACCCATGTTATTCTAGGGCAGTTCAAAACTTGTGTTATTCTTCTTGGAGGTTTTCTTCTGTTTGGTTCTAATCCAGGGACGACTAGCATATGTGGAGCAACCGCAGCTCTTGGTGGTATGTCTTTCTACACCCATCTTAATTTGCGTAAGCAACAGCAGTCCACCAAAGCTTCCTCTAGACAAGGATCATATCTTTTACCTAGATCTAAGCTCAGCAAAGAAAATGGGGAGAACCATGACCATGTTGATCAAGATGATTGTGTCTAAGCGGGCTCCGTATAGGAACCATGACCATTTTGATCAAGATGATTGTGTCTAAGCGGACTCCGTATAGGCATGTAGGAGAGGATATTTTACTAACCCCTGTACTGTTTTCCTATTTATTCATGCAACATTTTTTGAGTCTCACACCTTTTTAGCTCTTTAACTTGTGGTAGTAAGATCCTTTTTAAATAGTTTAATTACTGACCCTGGATTTCCATCTTAAGTAGCTTTATTTTATTCACAGTTACGACAGATGTAGGTTATATTCATAAAGGTTGTATCATATGAATACGAGGGATCTTTGTGCAAGAGCAGTTGGAAATTTGATATTTAGATCAGTTTTCATTGTGATTTGTGTGTCTCATTTGTTTTCAGCACTTTCTTTCTGGCCATGACTTTTGTTCTCTTCATGATAGTCAATCTGTAACAATTTATCAGTGATATCAGAAATACAATGCATTGCCTGAGACTGACTCATATATTTTCTGTTTAGCCGAGATAATACTGATGATCTGAATCGTACAAGGTATCGGTAATTAGTTTTGGCCACTTCTGTAAGATCTCATGCTCATGTTGGTAGTGTATCTAAGCCAAACACATTCAGTTCATTTAGCAGTATTTCTTTTTCCGATTTTACTTGTCTTCCCGCTATTAACCTGTCGCATTATAGTATGCCCAACAGGCCAAGTATGAGTTAAAGGTATAACTGCCCAAAGGATAATTCGGATTCGCCTGTATCCGAAAACTTAATCCGTATCCGATAATATTTTGAAAAAGATATTTTAAACAGAATCAGGCGGATTATAAAGAAAATGCATCTCTGAATTTATATTCTTTCACGATTTATTTAAGAATATAAACGAATTGAAAGCAAGCCGGCCGGCTCTGAGTATTCCGGTCCCAAACATTTCACGGCCTAGATTCCACCACCATACATGGACATGACAGGCAATGAAGTGATAAAATGTACTCCCTTTGAGCTCATTTGACTTTCGCGGAGATTAAGAAAAAGGTAGAAGAAAAAAGTAAATTTAGGTGAAAAGTGGTTAAAATGGTGGGACTTATCAAAATTTAATAATAAATTTGAGATAGTGGAAGAAAGTAGTGAGTGTAATAATGTTTTTTTAATAAAAAGGGAGTATAAAATAAAAAAGTAATAGGCGTAATAGTAAAAAGTAATGTTCAAAAATAGTAAGGACTATTTTTTTTGACGGTCTCAAAAAGAGATAAGGCTCATGTAAAATGGGAGGGATGTATATACATGGTGTACATGTGAACTGCATGCAAGTACAACCATCGGAATTGAACTCCACAACAATATTCGACAGCTTTGGTCTTCACGTGAGCTGCGAGTCTTGCTGCAACAATATTATGCATTTGATTATTGGTTTGTATCTCATATTAAATCTCATCTTCCGACAGGCTGCGACAATTCTAATGCATGTGTTATACTCCCTCCGTCCCACCAGGTTCTTTACAGTTACCTCTTTTGGACGTCCCATCCATTTCTTTACATTAGAAAACTTTCCCAAAATAGTTAATGGGTCCCACCACTTTATCACTTTTCCTTCCTTTTCACACTACTTTTACTCCACTATCTCTCTTTTATATATTAAAAATCGATGGGTCCCACCACTTCACCCACTTTTCTTCCTCTTTTTCACTACTTTATACATATTTCTTAACCTCCGTGCCCAAACCCAATGTAAACAATTGGGTGGGACGGAGGGAGTACTTAAATAACCACAATGTCCCGTTAACGTTAAATTCAAATAAATTCAGTTGGTTGTCTGCACAACAGTCTAATCCCATTCATTTATGCAATAAAACTAATCACATTCATGCAGCTCTTTATACAGAATCCCACCATTTGCGTTAATCACCCATGTTAACAATCTGATTAAAGTTCTTAATTCATCCGGTGCGCGGAACATAACACATGCATTAATATTCTATTTTGCAAATACTACGCGTTTTTTTATTTAATTTCTGTATCGAAAAATACAGCGGTGCATCTTGTGGATGGATGGATCTCCGTATCTACTTGGGATTGGATGATGAGCTGGGCATGTACTTAGCTTTGAATGAACAACAACTGAAGAGTTGACTTGAATTACTCATTGAATATCTTTTGAGAAACAAGATTAATTAGTAGAGATAAAATTGGATTAGATGATTGTGATTTTTAGAATTTTAAAACCAGAAATGAATAATTTCTAATTATCTGTCGAATCTAGTCAATGTGACCCAAAATTCAGACTAGCACGGTTTATTTAGGACAGCGAAAGTATATCAAATTTCTGATCAGCATCTAAAAGCTTCCTAATTAACTCTTATTTTTTTCTGCTCAATGAGAGAAAGTCCCTTAGAATCTCTCAATCTCAGGGGCTCAGACCATGATTCTGGTTCTGATCTGTTAGAAGATAATAAGTGTTTATACTGCAATGGAATGATTCTGATAAAAAGTCGCTTTGATCCAGAACTTAGAGAGGATATTTGGTTCATGATTAATAAACTCAGTTAACAAACATAGTCATGAAGTGAAGGGAGATATCGTTAGATCAACAATAGAGTCTTACAAGGTCAGATGTTGTTTGTTGTCAAAGCTTCGTCTGACGAGAGTGCAACAGATTTTTGCTCGTTCGCGACCCTCCAAAATACAGCTAAATGATTTCCGCGACTAAGGTTAAAAATGGGGCGGGGAATTCATTTCCCAACCCCGTCCCATATATATTTTTCCTTCCCCGTCCCCGCCCCATTTCCCGTGGGAATTTATTTTTAATCCCCATCTCCGCCCCATCGGGGATTTAATATAATTTCGTCCCGCCCCGCCCCGCTGCTATAATATTACACTTTATATAATTACTTTAATATTTAGTAAATTTTTCTTCAGAATTTAATAAAAAAATACCAGACATGAATATTAAAAGCAAAAAATTAAATATAATAGAAATCAAAGAGACATGTTATACATTGTATATTATAGTTTTGTGTATTATAAAATAATAATATTAAATATAATAAATATATTATATTAAATACAATTATTTATTTATATTAAATATATGCGGGGCGGGGAATCCCCGCGGGAATTCAACAAATACCATACTTGCCCCATATTTTGGCGGGGCAGTCACTACCCCATTCCCCATATTAGCGGAGCGGATCTGCTCCATTCGGGGCGGGTTCCCCATTTTCCTCACTCCATTTTTAACCCTATCCGCGACTCTCGGGTAGTCAAGTGAGATATTTTAACAAGCATGATGACCACTTTAAATGTAAAATTTCCTGAAAATATTGTAGAACTCGCTTGGCTGCCCAAAATGAAATTTACCTTATTCTGCACTGATTGAAGTTTGAATTCTTAATTTATTACTGACCTTTTCTAAACTATTTTAAAAAGAAGTGCTTTGTTTGCATCCGTGATATGAATCAGTGCCATATACAGACAGCTGACATATGTAAATGATCACAATAAACGAATCTCTCAGAAGAAAACTTGTTTACGCAATCGCTGCAGAGCCAAATCTGTGTACAAAAACATGTATGAGGCTAGTAAGTTCTATAAATTTTGGATACAAGCAAAGCTGGAGCTACAAACAAACAATCACATTATTTATGCAAATTGCAGTAAGCATTTCCCAGTACATGAATAATGAATTCATACATTAGTTCTGCAGATTTGTCCGCTGCCTAAATTCTAAGATCTAGATCTGTCACTCTCTCAGAAGTTGCACTATAATAAGATACCGTAAAATTTGAAATCCAAGAGAAGAGATCGACGTAGAGCCAGAGGAAGCAATAGAATAATGCAGCTAGCAAATGGTATTAGTATATTCCTCCGAGATCACATGCAGATCAGTACGTGAGTGATAAGTTAGCATTCTTGAAAAAAATTAAATTGAAGGCCTAATTGCACTTAATCTGATGGTTATTGTCCTATAATCAAACTATTGCATCCTTGTGATCTTCTTCTGAAGTCTTAGTCGAATGTCTTGATTTGTGTTATGATCTGTCCATCTCCCCTGCTTTCTTTGCAGTTACACTCCGAGGAGCACGTAGTATAGTATTGTTATGGGGAGGGCAATCAGCATTCCGAATATAACCCTGGAAACATGAAACATACAGCATGTGTTCATCAGATATCAAAAAATGAATAACATTATAGCTAGTTATTGCGAAGGAGAGGGAACATACGCAGTGCTAAGTATGTCAGCATGGACGTTGTATTCTTTGGCAAATACGAAAGGAACGATTCCTTGGGGAAGAGCCGCCTGTAACAATCATATATATGTGTTAGCAGCAAACTTTTGATTTATTCTAAAATATTAAAAATGTCATTGATGGATTGTCACCTGCACAATTGCAACGTGCAAAAGAACACCTCTGAGGCCAATAGCGATGGAGGTTGCTGCAATAACTGCCGGACCTGTTAAGAACCGCACTGCCATTGAAAACGTGGCAACAGATTTTCCACAGGCTATTATCTTTGGTTGCAATGCCATGAATAGCCCTGAAACATAACAAGTACAGTTTACTCGTATAGAGTTTTCTTGACTAATATGGATCAGAGACGGTTTTTTAAGGAGATAAGAAATCAATACCTAGACTAAACATAGCCATTCCCAGACCTGCATCTGATAGTATTGATATGGATCCACTTAGAATGGTAGGCATCTTGATATTCCACCTGTCCATTATACATTTCAACAAGTTCTTATTAAAATTACTGAACAGCAATAAATTGAACTCAACACGATGATTATGATCAATAAAAACCATTAAACCATCCGGTTAGAATGAGAAAATGTGCAGACAAGCAACATCTAATTGTGTGTGTAAGAAAGACTGAGAAGGTAAGAGATTGACCTAAATGATACCAGAGACCAAATGAGGCCTAGAAGGCTGGAATAAGTGTTAGGATTTCGGATAAGTTTTCGCCAAACCATAATAAGAATGAGCCTTGTCATCACACTTGCAGGTGGCATCTGGTGATTTTTCTGGCCTCCTTCGATCCCTACCTTCTTCTGCATCGTATCATATGGCATCCCGAATTTTGATGCAGTTCCGTCCTCTATCTCAACCTGATCTCTCAGTTCTCCATTCATTTTTCCAGCAGGACTTGCATGTTCTATCGAATCATTCATTGCATTGGCTGTTCAATATTACCATTAGTAACAAAAGACAACTATAATTCAGTAAATGATAAACACTAATTATCAAAAACTGCAAAATATGTATTAATACATGTTATTGTTAATAGAATACCTCTAGAAGCAGCAATTTCTTGTTGAAGAACAGCCTTAGAAGAATCAACAACTCCAAAATCAGTAGCCGCAGCTCTATTTACAGCATTCCTTAAATTCCCTTCAGAGACAGGAGATGCGCTTGAGCTCCAAACAAACATATGAAGCTCCTTATTAGGCGTACTACTAGTCCCTGTCCCTCCACCGCTTTCCTTCCTCTTAGCTTGCGTGGTCCCTGTAAACATCGGATTTGGAGGCGGATACGAAGATCCTAAACTCCCATGGTTAAACAATTCACCACTCATACTCCTTCCACCAGGCCTTTTGCTCTTAGTATTGTTAACACTATTTCCCATCTTCAACATCTCCTCCTCAAAATTTGATATTCTTGGTGTGGGACCTTTCGACGATTGCACAGAATAAACATCCCCTCCTCCTCCATAACTGTTCGTGTAACCATGCTTAGGACTCGCAGCTTTACTTGCAAACATAGCATAAAAGTCATTCTGGTTAAAACTTGAGGCCCTCGGTGTAGGCTCTCGCGAAGACTGAACCGAGTAAATCTCCACACCCGTCAAGTTGGAAGCTCGCGGAGTCATTTCATTCATTGCATGGGACTTGTTATAAGAAATCACAGACCTTGATGAACAATTAGACCTTCTCACCACCACATGTAACTTGCCATCATCTCCAATTTCTGCATCCGTTTCCAGAGGCTCCCGTCCATTCAACGAAACCACATCCGATTCAACATGAAAAGAAGTGATCGAACCAGCCGTCTCAGGAAATTGCTCAGAAATAAGAAGCCTTGCACCCCTGTACTCAAACATGAAGAGCATCAAAGTATACCAAATCACACTCTGCATAACCACAATTTGAACCATTAGGTCCCCCGAGAAATCTCCGTACATAGCTTTCAGAAGGGGGATTCCCATGACAAGAGTGTTCGGCAGAGTGGATAAAGAAAACAGAGTGATCATCCACTCCAAGCTGCCATTTTTACTAAAAGTTTGCCATATAAAAAGGGCTACTAGAATGACAACCTTCTGTAAACAATCAGCAGCAATGAAATGATAGTTCATCGCGTAAGGGTCATTTTCTGAAATGAAGTGGAATGAAAGTAAAGGAACTGCAAACACAGCCACGAAGCGGTTAATTCCAGAGCACTGATCAGGGGTGAAGATTTTCCACCATCGGACAGAGCCATAGGCCAGGAACATGGCCACATAGAGAGGCACAATCGCGGCAAGAACATCGTAGATATCTTTTCCAGTGATCATTGCTAGCTATCCACAAGACAAATTGAAGTAACCAAGTGAGAGAACAAAGTTAAGAAGAAAGAGAGTTTTAAGCAAATGCTGAGTTATAAAGAAGGTAGTATAGTGAAAAAAGGAGTCTGAATTCGACAAAGGATCGCAAGTGAAGGAACAGCGCCAGCCTCTTTGTGCATGAGGCTTAATAATATAGATTCACACACACATGCATGTCTAGTAGCCACAGCATTGTGTGCATAGAATGGTTAAATATAAGAATAAGTTTATGAAAGGCGCATAATAAATTGAAGAATCCCTTTTCGAGACAAAATGTGGTTCGTCCTAGAGATTCTTGTCTGATTGCAATGGGGTGTGATTTGTGAATGATATATGAAACTAAGGGGGCGTCTGTACTGGAGCGGGAATGAGATTCGGGAATAAGAACGGATTAATGACGTATGAGAATGAGTATTCACGAGATGTGGAGGGAATGATTTACTCACTAGATGGAAGTGAGATCCCCGCTCCATATAATAAATTTGCTAATCTAAACACCAATACTTAAGTTTGAATACATTAGTTTGAAGTTCCGATTTTTGTTGATCAATAATCATAGTCATTAAATGAAGCTGTATGTACATAGAGAATGAAAGAAAGAGTTGCGGATAGAGTTTGCAGCTCAGTTGTTGTCGGCACAGCACACGTTCATGCACGTGAGAAACTAGCGACGACGGACCGTTCTTGTCCAACTTATGTTTCTTTATTTGGAAGTAATTTACTGTTAATTATTCGCTCGCTATGGCCAAGAATAAATATATAACTAAATTGACTTTGATGTACACGATTCAAAGTGGTTTGCTTGAATTGTTAGAATTATTGATTATAAAATTTGATCGATAGTAAAATGCATAGTTGGCGCTTGCATTTAGTGAACATACAACCTGCAATATTAAATTTTCGAAGTTGCTCTTTGTACTGTTAGAGTTTTACATTCCATTTGTTATATGAATGACTTTTAGACTAGGATGTGCAAAACATAGTTTTATACTAGAAGTTATATATTGGGGGCTACTACAACATTAATATGCCTTACTTTCCGTCTCTCGAAATGTCCAACAGCCCTTAGTTCTAGATATTAGAAGTGTCGCCTAGACGGCACAATAAAGTCCTTATTTCCGATGGTAGTAATTTAAGTTAGTTTGACTGAGATGATCTTTGAAACAGCTTGTCCCACCACTGTCGTCCCCAAGGGCACAAGTGAAAAAAAGTTAGTAGTGTCAAGGGTGCATCTATCCTCCGATCAACTTGAATGGTGAAACTTCTAAGAACGGTATCAACAAGTTGGAGCAGTCACGACAGTTTAATTTGTGTTCATTCAAAGTGAAGATTATTTTGAATTGTTTTTGTTTTATGAATGGCTTGTTTCCCTCGTAAAACGGAATACGATTTTACAGAGTCATTTTTGTATCCACGCGAATGTGTAAATGCTAAGAATGTAAGTTTATTCTGGGAACAAACCGGAAAATCGGTTATGTTATTTCTCACCGATTACTGCTTGAAGAACATTTATGACTTATTCTTGTAGGATTTTCGGTCTCCATGTGTAAAGGTTTAATGCTACCCTCCTAACTCAAGTGCTGATGCATTCGGACCTCAATGTTTTTCAGGGTTTTTGTCAATTCAATGGGTTCTGAAATTTCCAAATTTGATTTATTGATAAAACTAAGCTCAAACCAAAATCAGACCAAACGGAGTAACTGATGTCTGATCTACTAGTTAAAGATCGGCTTCCTCCTTTCCTACAAACACATAGTGCAGTCTGGATGGCCAGACAGCACTATCCTCCAAGCATAACCAATGAGTTCTATCTTGGCAAGATTGTACAATGTTCATTATCTCAAGCATGCTATAAATGTCCCCGACGAAATTCACATTAGCAAAGCTTTATATCATTGTTTGCATGCTACAACTAGCCTTGCCCATTACAGATGCATACGTCGCACCAGACCAAGGCAATGACTGGCTGGGCAGTCATCTTTCGTTTTGTACACACAAGGCTCAGAGGCTTGTGGCACACTTGTGCCACATCTATAATAATACAAGGGGTACCGACAAGAAACCGGGGGAAGTAAGGTACACAACCACTTGGAAAAAGCCTCTAGCCTTTTCTTGTATTCTTTGCGAAGACTGGGGATGAAAATGGAAGAGCTTCTCTCATAATCTGCTCTGATTGTTGCTCGCAGTCAGTACTCAGTAGAGACCAGGTGGTGTTCGAAAACTAATTAAGCATATTGGAACGCTAAATAATAAATTGTACACTGGCCATAAATTTCAGAAAGAAAAGGGGAGGAGCCTGTGACATTAATAGTGGAAATACTTCTACACATCTGCCCCTTAAAGATATACAATAGTATATAAATAAATTATGCTTCAATTTCTTTTAATATTCATATATGTTAATAACTTGATACATAAAAATTATCAAATGTTATGATACACACATTTATGATTTATGACTCAACATTTAATTATTTTCCTGAAAGAAAAGATAACTGATAGACACATAAGAAGATACAGTCGGTAATTTATTGCATCACTACATGTACCAAACTGATAGATATAGAGATCTTGCATATAGTAAGATACACTTTCTGTAGATATACCATATAGGTTCACAACATGCCGATGTAAGACATTACCAGGATTAAAAAAAAACATAAGACACAACAAATCAAGTAGAGGTACGGTAGTAGATGGTTCAGGGACTCGTTATCAACCTAACATAATGCAAATAGCAGGAAGCAGCTAATGATCTCTGAATATCCACATAATAACCCACGGTAATGACATTTCTGCAGATCCCTAATAGAGGCATATCTTATTCAACACATGCCTAGACCATCCAACATCAATCTATACAAGAAAAAGAGTATATACATGAACAATTCACTTACCTTGTGTGATACATTTACAGCTTCCAAATTCGTCTTTTGATTAGGAACTTCCATTAGTACAACTAAACCAAATACATGACAGGACAATTAAAAAGAGCACTCAAGCAAAGCATTCTGTGGGAAAACTTGAACTGATCCCAACATCAGAGTTCATTTCCAATTCTACTTCTAGAATACTTATCATAAAATACTCACCGTCTCCCGTTTATTATGTACACCAATCAAAATCCACTTTTTATTCATAATATTAAATAGACCAAGAGTTATTAGATTTGTATTAGTTTTTCAAGAAACTAACAAAAGGTTAATGTGGACAATACTTTTGTGACAAAAAGTTAAATAATGTGGCCAATATAAATGGGACAGATGGAGTAGCATATTTGAGATCATAGTCAAGCTGTTATTTGTACTAAAATCTTAAGAGCCTACACATGAATATAACAAGTTAAAAGTTGTTAAATACAAACTTAAGCACCCTTGGAGCAAATAAAGGTCATAGAAAAATCTATCCCATGATTTTCAAGTCCCTTTCAAAGACAACAAACGAAAATGCTAAACAAATGGACAAGAATTATGAGGAAAATATTAACAAAGGACGACTCCGGTAGTTCAAATAGCTGCTTGTTTATATATAGAGTTTGAAACAAACACGGGTTAAGATTTGATACATTGGGCAGGTGGTAAAACCAAATTGAAGAAGCTTGTAAAAAGTGGTACATAGTAAAGTAGTACTGCTCCCTCCTTAACAATCCTTTTCACTGGAAGCAACGAAATAAATACTTGTGAACAAAACAAGGAGGGAGAATGCTGAATGAATGGGATAGAGTAAAAAACAAACGGAAGGGAGCAAATTTCGATGACGTATTCATTCTTAAATTGGTTATTTTTTATGAGCTCAAGTTCAATTTGGTAGGAATAAATGAAGTCACTATCTTCTCTTCACAAATTAGCGCAATGATCTTCCATTGAATCCCATCCAATTAAAAGGATCATATGATACAACACATTATAATCAAGTATTCAAGTCACTAGGTACTATCCAGCTAAACATAGAAACTAATTAAAAGAGGGACGAATAGTACTAAATTAACCATGTGTATATAAAAATTGGACAAAATTGAAGCTAACAAAAAAAAATCCGCTCGAATATATTACAACAAAAGCTAGCAACACGGTAGGTTATAAAATTACAAAAGTAAAGAACTAATCAACAATTACTCTGTATACATATATTTACAAAACGAAGCTCACAGAACGCATTATCGTTTAATTCACATCCTCAGACTATCATTACATGGAAAAATCAAACAGGGGGAATATTTGAGAAGGAAAAACCTTGGTACCCCTTATACGCATAGTAAGCAATCCTTGTATAATAAAACCCCGGAATGAACAAAACCGAGCCCAAAATCGCAAAGAACACACCTGCCAACAAAAATTACCCAAAAGTAAATAACTAAATCAACAGGGGCAAAAACGGAAACAACCACTTCAGCAAAAGAGGCGTAGGGCGAAGAAGTAGTTACTTACCATGAGCGTGATCGCCGCCGACTTTGTAAAGTGACATAAATACCCCGGCGACGATGACGAGAATACCGAAGACGAGGAGCGAGACGGCGAGAGCGATTTCTTTGATGGGAGGGCGGTTGTGAATCGTGTAGGAGAAATCGTCCATCATGAGATCGTCGTCGGTGATTGAGAATGACTGATCTACATACGCCATCTGAATGTCTGATCTGATCTGAATGATTCAGAGGAGGAGTGTTGTTGAGTTGATTCAGCGGAGAGGTGAAAGAGATAAGATAGCAGCAGCAGTAAAACGAGAAAGATTGTTTGAGTTGTTGCTGACTTTGCACGAAATCTTTTCTTTTCTCTAGATAAGCGTGCCGTGTTATGTACTAGTGCCGCTGATTTGGTTTGATTATTTTAATTTTTTATACTCCCTCCGTCGACTTGTATACGCAGCGAGCCGTACACATTTTAATATTATAAAAAAGTGAGTATTAAATTTTTATTCAGAAAAAAATCTTATTATAAAATAATATTTTATAAAAGTATTAAAATATGTGTCAAATAGTAACGAGAGGGGACAAAAAGAGCATCAAATACCCTTAACATAAACTTAAAAGAGAGTTTAGGTGCTTATATACAAGATGTCGCTTATTATCCTAATTTGAAATATTAATGTTTCAAATATTATACAATCTAAAAGAAATACTCTCAATAGGAACGAGTTAAAAACACTAATATCGAATTTGGTGTAATGTTTTGTTGGAATTAAAAAAACGATAAATACATAATATAGTGTTTTGTTAGACTTATCTGCTGAGATTCAAAGAAAAAAACACTAATATCGAATTTGGAAGAATTTACGCAGAAAGAGTTACCATTTTTTTGCCACAAAGAAAAGATTTCAATAAAACTTCAAATCATGCAGTAGTACATGTAAAATTTTTGAAAGGATGTTATCCGCCCTCCGACTACAAAACAATTACATCTAGCCACGTAATGAACTTATTCGCTGACCGCTTGACAAATTTCAAAAGATACTTTTTGATCAACAAACTCGTACAAAATTTGTTTGCATTCGTCTACTATTATGCCGAGGTATGATAAACAGACATCATTGCTTCTGATTGCTTGGACGATGAGCATACATTCTGTCTCGATCTCGACGTCTCTCCATGCAGATGATTTTACCCGGCTTAAACCCTCTCGTACTCCCATTGCTTCTGCTAGTTCCCGACTGATTGTACCTTGGTTACACTTCAATTTCGCTTCTATCAGCTCTCTGCTGTGGTTAAGGGCGATCATGGAATAACTGTAACATTTGGACTCACGGAAGATTGTTGTATCTGTGTTTACCTTAACCGTACCTTCGATGGGAAGTTTCTAGTACTCAGCTCCATCTTCTTGTGTCACAAGACCAAGCAAATTGTCAAAAGTTTTATCCTGAGCATTCTGCCTTTGGTTAAGTACTGATTATGCAGACTCTACAATCTCATCAACTCCCATTCCTCGTTGATTCCATACTAGCTCGTTCATGCTTTTCCATAACGACCAAAGCAGCATGACTATAGAACTAATATCCTCCCCATTGTTAGCTTTGAAAACCTGGTCGAGCCATTCCATGAAATTACATTGTCCTGTACGTGATTCCATTTACCAACTATGTTCCAGCAAGCCTGAGCCAATTGACAGGAAACAAGAGCATGACAAATTGATTCTAATTCCTCATTGCAGACTGGGCATAACACGTTTATCTTCACTTGCTTTAACCTCAGTTGTGTTTTGGTTGGGAGAATACCTGTGGATGCATGCCACAGGAAGCTTTTCACCTTTGGAGGTACCTTTAAATTTCATAACTTACGTCAAAAACCCGAGTTGTCAGATGTATGTGTGGATCCTTTATCTGCTTGTATCAACCCTTACCCCGTAGGCACTTCTCACACTATACTGACCCAGCTTTTCTTCCTTCCAGTACCAAGAGTCGCTGTCATTGTTCCTTAGAGAGATTGACATCAGATTTGCATCTCTCCTCGAACATATCTTTTACCAGATCAGCGTCCCGTTGATTTCCTCCAGGGATCATTAGAGATGCAACTGTTCTATTGGACCTTCATGCTTCGTGTGAATATATGGATCCTCCTAATCCGGGAGCCAATAATCGTTTGATAAGGAGGCCAATGATAGTTAGAATGTCTACTTATCTGCCTGATCTCACCCTTCTTGAGAATCGTACTACGTCAGATATAACTACGGCTGCCACCATTTTAGCAGTTAAGAAGGTGCCATTTGGATAATGCTGAGCTTTGAAAATTTTGCTAACCAAACTGCCTGGGGATTGAATCAGTTTCCACCCCTGCTTATCCAAGAGGGTGAGGTTGAACTAACGTAGATTACGAAAACCTAAGCCTCCTTCCGTTTTCTTCTTGCTTAATCTCCCCCAACTCATCCAGTGAATTCTGTTCTCTTTATTAGATGAATCCTACACCAGAATTCGCACATTATTCAGGGAATCAGGAAGTCTTCAATTTCTCTTCAGGAAGTCTTCAAGTAGATGTAGAACTAATCGTCGATGATGCACATCAGAAGGTTCCTGATAATTATAGTACACCACCCTTTACACGATTCATCATTATTCATGGGCTGATGGGCAAATTCATACTCATAGTTACCTTTTACCACAAAAAGAACACTAATGTAAATTACATAATGACAGTGGGATGTTGTTATTAGAAAATGAAAATTGTATGCTGATCACAAATGGACACTAAACTATATGCTTACAGTAACAGTTATTTCATGCTGTCGGCAATAAGACTCCGCAGATGGACCACTTCAGACAGCTGGCAACACCTCACTCGGTCGGAAGACCTACCCTCCCGTGAAACACCTGAATCATGGGGAATATTGGGCTGTCAGCTTCTTTCCTGTCACCGTAACATTAGCAACAGTTCAGATTAATGTGCCTACTAGCAAAAAGAGAAGCTTGTGTACTAATTCATAATTTTGACCGTCGCCTTTTAAGCTTCATTTGTTAACATAATTTTCCGTGTAAAGTGATAAACCTAGTAGGAAATAAAGATAAACAAACAGAAGAGTGAATACTATATAGTAAAATGAATCCAACTGCAGAACTGCTGTACTTATTGTTCCCAGACAGTCAGACCAGTAGACTTAAAAAGCAAAAGATCAACGCAACAATAGGTGAAGTACCACATGAGGTACAAAACTTATGTCTTATCCCCGAAGAAGTCTAGCATTATAAGTAAATGAAACTGTCCTTGTCCTCAGTTCCTTACAAAAGGTTCTAGTGTCAAAAAAGGACTCAGTTGGAGGAAGTAAGATTTGATCTGTACTCATATAAACAATGCAGATTGCAAGGGCATCAGAACATTACAGTTGCACATAAAAGTGAAAACATAGTTCATATTAGTTTATAAGCTTTGTTACCGACTTACTACAAAAGGCCAAAACTTTCCCAAGCTCTTTATATTTGGCATCCTATAGGACAAAAGGTGGCGACCCTGGATACAATTTCAGGGTACTCAAAAAGATTTTGTTATAATTTTTTCAATTCCCCAAAGTTTAGTGTAAACATAGCTTTCGAAAATTTATTGAGGGAGAATATTAACCCATGCCATTTGAGTGCAAACCTTATATCTACACTTTTAAACAACTTTGCCTTTGTTAAACTACAATAACATATATGAAGGATATATCTAACATATATGTCTTCACAAAAGCAAACACGCATGTAAAATGCTAGAAAGGCCAGAAAAAGATTGACCTAAAAATGTAGTGAAGATTATAAAAGGGTAAGAGAGATTTATGTTTTAATCAGAGATTATGTTAAGAAAACTTTAGATAGTAGTAATAAGTGGCATAAAATGTACCTGAGTCGGTCGGCGGTACAAAATCTGTAAATTAGCTGCAACAAGAACCATGATTCCTAAAGCACAATTGAATCTGGGAAAAGAGATTACGTTTTCAGCAGCTGCAAAATGAATGGCATACTACTCATTGCAATGTGTTAACCAACACTTTTCCCCCGAGCCCTTCCCAGGGCATGTACAACTGGGCTTTCTAAACTAAACAGAATAGCTTATTTTATTTCCTTGCAAAAAAAAAAAAAAAAAACTAAACAGAATAGCTTAGCAACCTTGTAATACATAATTCCTATATACACTTGGGTGAACGAATTTGGGTAAAGTAACAGAAAATGTGAATTTTGACAGAATGAGTCACGCTTACTACATAGTCCCCGCTACGAACTGTTCCAGTCTAATAGCCTCTCAGCTGCACACACACACACACCGTTTTGTAAATTGTGCTCAAGTATTTTGAGGCAACAAATAAATGACTGAATGAAGAAGTTGGCAACCATAGCCAAAATCTGCATATATAATTATCTAAATATTTTAAGAGTGAATGCTACGAGGTAAGACTGCCTTACACTGTAAATCTAACAGATAAAGCAAAGAACTATCCAGGAACAGAGACTTTGATCAAAAGACCATCTACTGTCCTTGAGAAGTATATAATTGTTCCTAATGATTAAAATTTACAGGTGAGAATGAGATAAACTTCCACCTAATACGAAAGAACAAATTACCAAGAAATATAAGGCTGGGGGAATCAGAGATTGTATTTTTGGTTATAGTGGTCGACATAAACGCCTTAATAAATCAAGCATCATGACCTTAATTTTGTAAGCAAAAAGGAATTTTGCTAAGTTAGTGCTACGAAACACAAAACAAAAGGCCAATTGGAGGCAAATCATGGACGACACAAGAAAGCACCTCCTTCACACCTTAAGTTCAAAGGAGAAATTATGCAATGATCGAGCAACATAAAACCAGTGTTCTGAAAATCGGCCAATAAATCAGGCGAGTACTCGGACTCGGACCCAGACCCTTCTCCAAAACAATATTAGATTACTCGGATGATATCCCAGATTTGAGCCTGGGTCAAAATCAGTCAAAATCGATCCAACTCTGATCAAATTTAAAAAAACTAAAATTGGAAAAGGGAATTTTCTTAAGAAAAATTGAAAAGCAGACTTAATAACCTAATTATATAACACTCGTAGAATTTAGTATAGTATTATAACCAGTGTTGTAAATAGTGGGAATCGGAATTAATCCATGAAGGTATCGATTAGCGATTAATCGGAATAATTAATCAGATTATCAATCAGAATTAATTTAATATTATTTATAATATAAATAAATATATATATTTATTTTTAAATTTTTTCAACAAATTTTAATATTTTGACCGATTAAGTACCGATTTAACCGATTTTTGACCCGTTTTTTGCAAGTCGCATCGGAGTTCGTACCATTACCAATTAATCGGCCGATTAATAGGTTAATCGGCCGGTTTTTATAACATGTAGTATCTATAATTACTAATATTATATTAATAATTAATAATTTATTATAAAAATAATTTTTTAAATACATCTATTTTTGATCCGAATACTCCCAATTAACCCGAGTACTAGTTACTCGGTAGGGTCACCGAGTCCTACCGAATTCCGATTTTTAGACCACTGCAAAAAATAGAAGCCAATCTCATCATCCAAGTGAACTCCCTAATTAGATCTCATACTACAGAACCAAGAACTGTAATTTAACTTCCTGGTCATTAAAAAAAATATAAAATGAAAGCTCCGCATCATCAAACTGCAACCAAAATTTCTCAAAACTTAGCAATAATGGTAATAACTAAAAGGAAAGTTCAAATTTATGTAAAACTATCCATACGCACAGATTAAATTTGACAGAACTTAACAAATATGTATGTTTAAAATATCCATATGCTCAAGTTGAATTTTCAACAAAATGTAATAAATATGTACGTCTATTGCAGCATGTATCTAACAACCAAAGGGCGTAAATATCTCCATCATTAAACTGCAACCAGAATTGCTCAATATCTAAGAAAAATGCAAACAATTGAAAGGAAAGTTTAAACTTATATGAAAAAATCCATATGCTCAGATTGAATTTTCAACAGAAGTTAATTATGTATGCATATAATAAAACTTAACAAATATGTATGTCTATTGCAGCATAAATCAGACAATCAAAGGGCGTAATAACATGTCCATAATATATAGTCTCATAGTAATGACAACAAATTCATTCATGATAAGCCATAAACGTACCCTGTTTTGAGCATGTATCGGGATCAGGATTGTGGAGATTTTAAGTCGCACCTTTCAAGTTTCCAATCTGCAAACAAATTAGCATAAGTTCCTAAAAGCTTCACCTTGAGGCTTTAACTTGAAGGGTGCCTAGAAAAGATAAATATCATACCTCTGAAAGTGTATCATTAAATCCTAGTCAACTTATATAAGATGGGGTAATCACTTGACATTTGAATATCACCCTGGCTTGTGAAACACACAGATAAATCACATTGGATGATTTAATTTGATGACATGTTCTTAATTAAATTAACAGAAAAACTGAAGACAGAACATAAAGAGGCCCATAAACTTCCAAGTGCAATTTGCTGGACTAAAAACAAAGATATTATCGTTCTACAGACAGTAATGTTTACAAGAAGAACTAAAATTCCAGCAAACGCTCTTTGCAAGAGTTAAAACAACGATAGTATGGTTCTACAGAGAGCTATCATTATCAGCATAAGTAAATATTCAGTCATCAGAAGAGTAATAATGAACACCGCCAAGGCAGTCTGCAATACTAGAATGATATAATAAGTAGCTTATAACTTGAAAAATACATACAATTTTCTGCTTATAAGTTACTTTTAAGGTAGGCCAAACAGAATTATCTAGCAAAAGAAAAAATCTCGGTAAACAATACTATAATTGTCAGCTAATCATGCCTTTAACCAAATCTAGGATGCGGACATATTCGTAGAATAGCGAAGATTGTTCTCCTTCAAGTCCATCCCTGTGATGTCGGTTGCTGCCAGCCAGATTGTTGCAGGGACTACCACCTACAACCAAGTCAAAGCCACCAAAAGAAGCGACAAATTCTTCAAGCTTATCACCATTCAGCTTCTGTACATCAGCAATGTGAATCAAATTTCCTTTCTGGTTTGTTTGCTCCCACCAACTCCTAACAATATTTTGGTTGGCTTCTGAAATCTCCACAGAGACGACATTCTTTAAAGGAATTCCAAGGCGGTGGAGGGCCACTTCCGCACCTCCAATGCCAGAAAATAGTGACAGAAGATTGATGCCACCAGGAAACCTATCTTTCAGAACAGACAAATGATAGGCAACAGTGTCTACCTGAAAAGATTTGAGATCATGATAAGTATGGATTAATTACATATCAGTATCAACAGGATTCATCTATAATACACATGATATCCAAATTCAGTTGGCAGGGGATATAATATATATAAACTCTTTTGGCTTTGTAGTCAATAAAACCAAAGAATGCAAAATTTTGTGACTTCCCTAAGTAAAAGAAGATCAGAATTATAGAAACGCTTTACATGATACACATATTTTTAACACCATTCATTCTTGAAAGCATATAGATTCCAAAAAAGAAAAAGAGTACTGAACAAAAAGAACAAGAGTTCACCTGAAATGAGTTGCCTAGAGATTTATATCTATCGGTTCTACTAATACCACCTCCTCTTGTGTGATTTTTAGGAAAACCCAACAACATTTCCACCTCGTCACATTCTAAAGGCGCGACCTTGTTCTTTCCCACCCACACTAAATTCCACTTCTTACATTCATCAATGACAAACTTCTGCACATTCTGAGGTGGATCATTCTCATAGCCTTCAAGTGCTTTGCGAATTCTTTCAGTTAATTTAGCACTAGCAGTACATGTCTGCAAGCAATTCAACTTAGTCCTAGTATCCCATGAAGGCCACCATCTCCTTGTCAAAGGCAAAGCTTCATGTATCGTTTTTGGAGGAAGTGGTTTTAGCAAAAATCTCTTATCAATTGGCAAATTGTGTATATAACCCCTTTTCCTTGCTGCAGCACTGAAAAATTTGGAGTCAACAAACTCTGGCTGAATATCATATAAGAAGCTAGAAATGGTGTCCCAAACTCCTTTTGGAGCTTGTGCTACATTCTCATAGTAAAAATATGGAGGCCCGGTTGCCGCCATTGGAAGGCTCCTCTGAAGAACTAAAGTCCCTTCTTCAGTCGGGACTCCAAACCCTACCATTGGTTTTGGAAAACGGATTGTTTCATTGGCTTGAGCCCCCTTTTTTTCCTTTTTCAACACTTCTAATTCATTCAACTTCCTCTTTCGTTCTGAATGCTTTGACTGTGGTCAAGGAAAAGAGAAATAATTCAGTATCATTACTTATCTAAAGATAAGACACAAAAAACCATAAATAATAAACACCTTGTTTTCATCAGGCGGTTCCTTAAAAAATGCTTCATCAGCCCTTGCCATTTGAGCAGCAATTATGAAATCTGTTAGCTCATCAATTGAGGCTTCAGGACCTGTAATATGTTAGGGACATCAGAGTTGAAGGAAGTGCGTGGAGAACTTTGTTAGTTAAACTTTTTGATATCAAAACGGGAGACGGAACAAAAATTTATATATAGCCAGTGTATATAAAGCTGAATGTGGGTCAAACCCTTGCAAAGAAGTACATATACTTGACAATAGCTTCTTCAGTTTACATAACATCGCCTACCAGAACTAAGTTTCACAGCTTACAAAAAAATTATGTAACCTGGTCAGCTTTTTTAGTTTCCGGCTTCTTTTAATTTTCCAGGACATGCTAAAATTTGTCCCAACAATTTTTGTCAAGTATCTGTGCACTTAGATCTTCAGTTCTCAAAAGGACAAATTGACTCGCAAGTCGCAATATAATTCTTTCATGCAGTTCCACCAGCATAATTTAAACCGTCTAGAAGTTGGATCAACCCTCTCCTAATTAAAATATCACATCTCCTGGCCTATCAACAAATCTGAATTTATACTGCAAAAACTAGGTATTAATTTACCAGCAACAACCAAAACAACTGCGCAAGTTCCTATTGAAAGCATAGAATGCAAAGAACAACAGTAACCTGATTAGATGCCAGGTGTCAACAAGTACTATCTGACAAAAATATTATCTTCAGCGATGTAGGGCATTTGAACAATGCAACTCATGACATTGTACATGTACATTAGAGCATAGCAGTTCATGTACACATTCATTTGTATGCAACACGATATTGGTACATTGGAAATTAAAAAAAAGAAGAAGAAGAAAATAAAACATTACATACCACATCTGTCTATAGCTATTGAAGCTTCTGCTACCGAAAAATCCATTTTCGTCAAGGCCAATAATCTTTTGTCATCCACCATTGAAGTATTTGTAGTGTTCTGCAATAGAATTTAACATCAATAACCTATAGAATTATTTATATCATGGAACTTATTTTTCTCGCACCCCATTCTATATATTTTGCTTCATTCATAATTACATTAAAATGCATCTGTCACGGTAACAGTCTTTCTGTAACAAACTAAAAAAATCAACAACCCGTAGAATTATTAAAGGCATGAAACAATTTTACTGCACGCATTCTACATATTTATTATATAAGTAATTACATTAAAGTATATCTGTCGCCGTAACTGTCTCTCGGTAACAAACTATAGAACTAAACAAAAAACAGGAAGTCGAATTATTTAAAATATTATCAATTAGGCCAACTAACATATACATATAGGTAGGCATGAAAACAAAAAATCGCAATCTTACAATAGTTCAAAATGTCAATAACAAACACGATACAAGTAAAATTCTACAACATATTGTCACTGGATCAAGAGACTTCCAACTCTCATGAAGCCCGATATAGTTACACAAAGTCTAACAAAACAGAAATTCACTCAAAGAAAATTTTAATACAGAAGACAAAGTGAAATGGAGGTCATTTTGGAATTAATTTAGGCTTATCCTGATTCTTCGCACCCTTAACAAAAGTTTTGGGCCAGACAAGATAGAGATGATTGTTTATAGATTACAAAAGAGTAGATCTAAAGAATATATCCGATGGACTGAATTTGATATAACAAACATTAAGGTTATAAATTGAACCAAGGGTATGCGGTTTCCGGATTTATAAAGAAATGTTTCACTAAGCCCACGATTTACTTAAACACATCCAGACATCAGTGTTTTTTATTTATGTCGCTGAAAAGCGTGAAATATAAATTATGCAAAAAAAATTCAAGTTCAACTGTTAGTAATCTTTCTAATCGTCCACTACTATTCAATAAAAGAAATATATATTACTTACATTCATTTCACTCTCACACCAGCTATCTGAATCTGAAAGAACATTTAGTAAGTCATCATTGTATGCTGAAGAGCACTGACCAGAATTGATACATTGCTGTTGCTCAGGAGAGTTTTGAAGCGCCTGCAAGATATAACAAATATATATAAGTACCAAAAGAATTTTCTTGGTGTAAAAGGAGGACATGCAGGGTCAGGTATGTAGTCCAAAGAGGCATGCTCAAAGGTGGTGCTTTAAGAAAATGGTATGTTAACTATACATGTAGATGTGTTTTATTGTAAATTTACTGATGAGTGATGAGTAAAAATTTTAAATCTTAACTGTGATGTGTTCACAGCCAGAGAGTAACTTTCTAAATTTAAGAACATTTGACAGTGGCATTGACGGCCAAATTTCGTAGTATAAGTGTATGGATCTTCGGGTTTTCTTGAAACATGCCAACTTGTAACTCAAATGGACAGCTAAATTGCGCACCCATGACACACCCCACATACCTTCACACACCAGTCACAAGTACATACCTATAAGCATCTATTTATATATATGGGGAGATGGAGATGGAGAGTGGGAGAGAGAGAGAGAGAGAGAGAGAGAGAGAGAGAGAGAGAGAGAGAGAGAGGAAGATGAGAGAATATTTTTGGTGTAAGACGTAAGTCTCAAATTCAGGATCTTCTGCCGCGCGAATTTCCTGAGAAATGAAGTCATAGGCGCGGAGGTTCAGGGCTGGTTTCGCTTGGTAGGCCGGGAATGCTCGACGGAGAGGGAGGGAGAGGGAGAGGGAGGGAGGGAGAGGGGGGGGGGGAGATATGTGGGAATGTGTACATTGTATATGACAGGTTGTTCGTTGTTTAAGCTCACAAACAAAGATAAGTACTCCACAATCTAGCATCTCAATGATGCAGGACAAGACAGCAAAAGCTAAGATAAATAAACCCTCGGGTGATTCAATCGAAACTCAAATCAATACCCCAAGTTCAAATCCCTAAATTGACAATAATCACTTCCAATTCAGAGAAAACAATGTATGTATATCAAACTACTATGATATGTGGAGATTACATCATTATATAGAAAACATAATACCTAAAGGATATATAAACTCCTTAACTAAGACCACTAACCCCACATTTATAATTAAATAAACACCATACTAATTTCCAAACACTAAATAGGATTAAACTATTATTAAAAACTCCTTTTATTTTCTTTCCTGTTACTTGAATTATTCAGCTTTTGCAGAATGAACACCCCCCCCCCCCCCCCCCCGTGGGACGGATCTAGAAATTGGTTGTTGTGGGGGCATAACAAATTTAAACAAGTAACTAGTGGGAAAAATAATGATACGAAGACAAAGCAAGAAAAAGAATACTGGTAGGAATTGAACCCTGCTCTCTGGTAACAAAGTTCTAGTTGTCACCATGGGGGCACTTGTGTATACAAAATGACAGAATATATATAGTCCATATATAAAAATCAGTGGGGGCAAGTACCCCCATTGTACCCGTAGGAGCTCCGTCCCTGGCCCCACTTATGTACAGTGTGTGCATGTTGTTCGAAAACGTTGTTATGTGTATACAAGAAAATTTCTTTACCACAGATCATAGAAATTTAAAAATTGCCACATTACAGTTACAAGTAAACCTAAAGTATTTAATGAAATGATAAATCACATACTAGCTATCAACTAGGCAAATGAGCACTAAAAAACTCTAAAAGTAATTTAGCAAAAAAATAGCACTCAAAAGTAGAGGACTAACTTGTAGTGAAAGAACAGTTTCTAGTATTGATTCAAATTGGTCTTCTTCTCCTGCACAGATAGAAATCCCAAGTGTTCAAGAAGCTTCAATAAGCAAAAGAATCATTTATGAATATGAACATAAAACCAGATGCCACAAAAAAGGGTTCCATATTGAACATATGTACTCGGCAATGCAAATCTACCATGTTGCTCAATTGCTTTAAGGACCAAATCTTCAGGAAACTTCATGTCATATATCAGCCTGACTTTTGCGGAAACTGCAGAAGAACATCCCTGGGAATGCAAAAGAAGAAGTTGGTGGTGACTGAACAGGAACTGAGAAAATAATATGTATACATGCACTATAGCTAGAAGATAAGAATACTGCAGAAAGAAGTGAAAATGAAAAATGAACTTTGAAGATAATATGCATAGATTATCATACAGATATAGATATAAAGAAGGAGGAGACATAATTGACTATCTAATTATGGAAATTTAATGTGTACATGTCAAAATATAAGATGGTCAGTTGGCCACAGATGACAAGATTTAACTATGCTTAATAATTACTGTTTCGAAATAGGCAAGAAATTTACGAAAACTAACTGTTATGACCAGCCAAATCTTGCTTTAAACTTACGAAATTGATCTGCTGGGAAGGGAAAACTAAAATGGCTAAATAAATTTGTTATATAGGTTATGTTAAAACTATATAATGCTTATAATTGCATCTTTCAAAAGGTGTTCAGCATGGAGATTAAGGTGTTTTGAAAGTCATGTATGTTGCATATACTTTAAAAAATAATGAACACTGATAGTGGACTTGGTGCATTTAAACTTTGACCTCACCCTACAAGGGGATTAAGTAACTTGAGCAATGCAACTGTGTGTACATATGCAAGTGATGTTTAGAATCTACATAACAAGCATATAGAATCAAATACATTTAAACAAACATAAAAAAATCTGAACAGGTGCAAACTTAATACATCAAACAACACCATTCACTGGACAACTTATGAAGCCCAATAATACAATGAAGGTGCTATATGATTTAGGGAGCAAAAATATATAAGACAGCTAATGCAATGGCATCGGGCCCTGAGAGATGATTAAACATAACTCGGAAAAGAATATATGTTCACATATCTGTATTACAATATGCTCATAGTACTACTTTCGACAGCAAATCAGAACACAAAATCTGATTCGACTCTGTAACATACAGTAATTACATATACCTCACCACTGCCAGCATTGACATTTCCATTAGGTACAGAGAAACTTGAACTCGAACATGGAACCAAATTCTCAATTTCCCTTTCATCATCTGTATCCCAGTCAATGTTGAAACTTTCATCATTAGAAGCATTCCCGTCCTACGGTTATAACATTAGAGCAGTCAAAACCAAAAGGAAAACTCAAAATAGTGTTACATATACATACATATTATAATGCAAAGAAAGCCCTTCTCTTGACATTTTGAGAGATGCAAAATTGTCAATTGAAAAAAAAGTGTGAAAGTAAAAATCATAGGATGTGAATATAAATACCATTGTCAACTATCCTCCTGGGTACAGGAAGCCGATATATTCAAAGCTGTTCATGAAAAATAATAAAACAATTTAGTAACATTTACTAACATTCTGGAACAGTATAGAACATAAACACCATCCAATTGGTTGTCAAATTCTGTAATCCCTACACCCACTCTTATAACAATCACTATATTTTCCAGATGTGACAGTAACAGATAGGTTTCTTTCACCTGCAAGAAGTACTACTAGTACTTTTTGCCTTACAATAGTTTACTTTTGTCCTCGGTACTTTATTTTCCTAGAATTCCTTTAAGTTTATCATATGTCAGCCTTTTCACAGTCTAAGATGAAAATCGAATTGCTCAATAACATTTTCACAGATAAATTGAGTGATGGACTTCACAACAATGAAGAGATTGGCGTCATCAAGACTGGGTATGGAAGCCTGTACTATCTAATTAGTCTCCTCCTGTTGCCTGTTTGACATCACTTTCAGACATCAGCGTCATGGCAGGCTTATGAATACAAGCACTATTTAGACTATACCTAGTAAATTATGGGTTAAAATGGAAAAGATAAATGTATTTTCTTCATCATGTAGCGCATTACCATCAACAAGACTTAAAACATGGAACTAGACTAACTGGTATATGGTAATTTGGTTTTCCAGGAAACCAAAAGACATCAAGGTACGCTAATATATGCCTTTGCAAGTAATAGTGCATGTCCGTGACAATTAAAGAACCTGGTTCTCGATGACTGACAGTTTGATACTCTCATGTGCTTCGTGTGTACGTGATACTTCAAAAAATGTCAGTTTGTGATACAGTTACAGAGGACTCAAGACTTTGATCAAAATCTACTTAAACATGTAGGCTTCCAACTAATGATCTGGATTTCAGAGTGCCTTTGAGGGAGGATATTAAATGAAAATCGCTAAATCGGGTATCACTCTTAAAATGGACTTTCATCCCAAACAAAAATTAATAAAGTCTCTCATGAAAACTGCTATCTTGCCTAATCAGAACTCTTACAACTCAACGTACAAAAACTAAAAATACAGTCTCTCATTAGTTGCTACACAAATTTAACAAATTTACAGCATAAATTCATCACTGTTTATAATATACCTGATAAAGCCGCCAAGATTCTGCTACTACACAACTAAGCTTCGATTCTGCACAAAAACCCCAAATTTAATTTGATAGAAATCAAGAGCTTCAATAAAACAGATATACAAGGCAAAATCATAAAAATAAACCCATAAAACATGTACATGTATATAAAATGAGAGAGATACGTAAATATATAGATATAGAGAGGGACTGGTTACAGGGAAGAGCGAGAGGAGAGTTCTTTGTGATTGTAACCCCCAAACCCTAGCTCCGCTTCAGAGCAGAGAATTACACTATGATATGAATGTATCTATGTATGTATATCATGCTTTGGTACTTGGAAGATATGCAGGACTGTGATACGCGCCAGAACTGGAATTTCAATTTCACACTGCATTTTTTATTATAAAATTTGATACTTACGGTGAATTCCTGGTGTATTTTTAAAGGGAGGAGGGAGAGTGGAGAACACGCTCTTAAAATGAGAGTTCACTTTGATATTATCATAACACATTATTTTATGATAAAGATATATATGTAATTTCAACATCAGTATAGTCTAAATCCAAATTTGTGGATGATATCTTTATGAGTCGGTGTATTCGATTTTTTTTTTCAGGAGTCGGTGTATTCGATTTCGATTTCTAGGAATCCGAATTTTACAGTGTTATTAAAATAATGGAATATATAAATATGATCTTTATTTTAAATAAAATTTATAAATAAGATTTTAGTTTTTTTTTTAAATATTACGATTATATTCCATTACGAATTTATACTATATGTGGATTTTTGGTCATCATTAAAATATGACTTTTTGAAATTTATAAAATACTGAATTACGTGAGATTATTAATATATTTTATGTTTTTAGAAATTCTTTTATAATCGAGAAGATTTTAAAGGATACTGCTTAAATCTCAAGAACTCTAGGTGATGTTTTACCTCAAATCCAATGAACTTTACATAAAATCGAAATGACAACATATAATTCATCAAAATCATAGATTATTATTATTATTCTATTAAAATTTGAATTCGTATATATCCAGAGAAAGCTTTGAAATTTAAATTGACAGTTTGACACCTCGTAAACTATATGAGCATGAATTTTGAATGATATAATTTCAAAGTTATTATAAGAATTATAATAACATTATAAACTAATTTTACGTATAATTAAAATTAATTAATCAGTTGTATATAATTATATATTTCCAATGAATAAATATATGTGGCGATGATTTAAAATAGCAGTAAGTATTCGGTCAATTCGGTTCAAAATATGATCTAATTAAAAGTTATAAATCAAATGAGGTCGTGTGGTTCAGCCTTTTCCGGTATCAGGTATGAGTTTGGTTCATTCCCAACCCAAACATGATATTTGGTTGAAAAATTTATTCGTTCAAACTCATACCTCAAACCCTCAAGGTTTGTGTTTTTGTTACCTTAAAGGGAGGTGGGTATGGAACATGAGTATGAGGAATCAAAAATATTTTTATTTTATATACAATTACATCAAATGTTTGACACAAAATTATATCAACTACTCAAAATTGGATAAAATAAAATTATAAAATTATTTTTCATCAATAAAAAATAATAATTGAAAAATATTTATATTCAATATATTATTCATTTCATCACCCAACCAAACACATGATATCAAGAATGATATCTCATCCTCATACCACCATAACCCGATTCCTCATTCCAACCCCATACCACTCCGTGAACCAAACGACAATGTATTTAAAATTGAATCACTTGAACTCGTATAATGGATCAATATTCGTATAATATATTTTCTTTTAATATTTAATTTTGTTTTGGAAGTATATATTTAAAGTTTGGATTTTGAAATCACAATATATAGAATATATAATTGACATTAACATGCATTTGCTAGACTAATACAAATAATTTATCTGATTACCAACAGTTATATATATACAAATAATTTTTTACTCCCTCCGTTTCATAATATATGTCCACTTATGAACAAATTACGCATATCAAGAAAAACTAACTTTTGTAGAAATCTTTCATTTATTATTGTATTTATTGCATTGACCAAGTATAATATGTGGCATATATTTGATCTAGGAAATATAATTTAGTAAGGTGTAGTATAAAATTCATCTTGAAAATATAAATATTGACTACAGTCCATTGAAAGTTGAAATGGACAAGTAATTTGAAACAATTTTTTGTTCAGTGGACATGTAACATAAAATAGAGGGAGTAACTACTAAGCCCAATATAAGAAAAAAGTCCACAGACTGATTTACAGCTTATTCAAATCATGTTGCCTGGCTAACTGGTTCAGGAAGACAACTCTAACACTCTGCTCACTCACATTTTGTCTTCAGTGAAATTTAAACCCTTCACCTTATGGAGCTTCATACTTCTGGATAACTGGCCATGTGGTTTGTGTGGCAAGAATTAGATAGTGCGCAGCAGAAAAATAGAAGAAAGATCTTTCGGTACTTGTACATAAACTTGATGAGGTCGCTCTGTCAGTGCTGTCACTGCAAATTTATTTCGTTGCTTGAGTTTTTTGGGAGCCGGTGGACAGACCGATGTGCTGCATTTTACGAGACGGTCTGACTTGGGCGTCACACACTCGAACTCTTCTGCCTTGTGAATAGGATTAGCATTTTGCATTTCTCAATCTCCAACGTGTAGCAACTATCTATGAAGACATTAAGACCTTAAGTACGTATAAGTATTGTATAGTTGGACCGGAAGAGTCTTGTAGTAGTATACGGGAAGCTTTAGGGCGTGGGGAGATAGACAGATAGTTGGCAGGCTAAATGATGATAATTATGATATTATGCGTGATTAGTTGCTAAAATCTTAACACACTGGTGGATTGAATGATCTGGAGATTTTGTTTCAGTATGAAGGAATTGAAGTACCGAAGATTTGAAAACATAATTTGGAGTTACAAATACTTCTTAAATGATACTACCTCCATCCCAAATTAGATGTCCTCGTTGACTTTGGGCACGTAACTTTAGGTGCATTGACCGTTTATTTCCGAAATTTATTTTTTTATTTTTTCTTTTATAATTGAAAATTTCATATTTTAATTTTTATTTGCAAAAATAAAATTTTAAAAATAAGTTACGTATCTATGCGGTTAATGAACCTTAAATTGTGTGCCCAAAGTCAAAGGGGCCATCTAATTTGGGATGGAGGGAGTAATTGACATCTACTTATTAGATGTGCAAAGAGACGATAATTAATTGGTTCTCTGCTGCTAAACTTCCATATTTTCGGTTTGTTTCCAGCAAACACAAAAATTGTTTCTTTTATCACAAATGTAAAATGGTGGGTGTAATCAAACTAAGTTGGTGTTTGGGAAACTAAAATAAGCACTTTTTTTTTTAAAGAAGCTGCTTTTACTTTTCTTAACCGGTTTGTGTAAAAAGCCAGAAGCACTTATAAGAAGCTGAGAATGCTAGCTTGTGTTCCAGGACTTCTACTTTTTCCCAAACACTTTAACTACTTATAAGTCTTAACTTATTTCTCACTTCTCATCCACTTCTTTGTTCTAAGCAAGAAGCACTTTTTTAAGCTAAGCAAGTTTTTACTTATTATAAGTTTAAAATGGATTAAGATTGAGAACTTGTTACCCCATAACAGTAGATGATTATAGGCTACAAGAGCATACATAAAAGAGATGTGTTCCCACTTATTGTGACGGGGTGGAACCAGGGGAGGGGCTGGGGAGGCTAAAGTTTGAACTGACCTCCGGAAGTGAAGATAAAAATATGGCCTTGGCTGATCTTGAGAACTTGATGAATAGCTATTTTAACTTCCTTGTGAGACCTTTTAAAAATAAACTCGTGGGAGGGGAAACAACAAAATAGCGGTGTCCTGCTATGCCGAGTCCTTTGACATCCTGGTCCAGGGCATAAAATTGATGTGAGCATGCATATAATTGAACACTCTGTAGATTTTACTCGGATAGACTTTATGGATCGTAAAATGATGCAGCAATTGATGGAAGATTTCAATAGAGTTTCGGTAAAGTCTTCAGTTACTTCCTTTCGGATGTCTGTGTTGGTTCTGGAACCGCTTATTGGAATCGCCAGTGTTTAAAAAAGTTCCCATATATTAAAATGAAATCCGGTAACAAAGTCTATGATATTCATTCACTTTTGATGAATTTCAGATCTACTTTCCAACAGATTCATCTGTAAGGTGAAGCGTAACATTGATTCATTTAGGTGGAATATATAAGCAGCCGAAGAAAAATAATTAAGTTAATTGCTGGTGTGCTAATTATTGAAACGACACAAACAAAATTAGGGTCATCTGACAACAAAAAACCAGACATGATCCAACTATCATTTGTCCGGCTAAAATGCATATCTACAAGGATCCAAAACTCAAGGTGGGTGCAGTCAGCAGTGAACCTCGTCTGCAGTCATTCTCACCTACGTGCTCATTAAAATTGTGCGTGTGCTTGTAAATGAATCTATCTGCAGTCATGAATGTGAAATTTTGCCTCTTTAGTCTATCAATTTTCTTTTGCCTCTTCGGCATATCTCCTGGAATAATAATAAAATCAGATAAATTGTATAATCTGTAAATCTGCAGAGCGCGATTCTACTTGTTAATGTTGATTATCGAACTTAACTACACAAAATATTGTTCCCAGTTGTGTGCAGCACAGTGCAGGCAAACTTTATGTCCCCTGTTCCGCCTTTAATTATGTAATTAAGCACTTCTATTAATATGATTCGGGCATTTCATAACTTTGTGTCTTTTTCCAGAGAAACTGAGTTGACAAAAACTTTTGGAGAAATTCGGGCTTCAGAGAGAATATGTTATGAAGCAACTTTCTTTCTGCGGATGGGGATAGAGTATAATCCAAGCATTTCAGTCAATCGCAAGTGGCGAAAAGAAAAGTGAAAGAATAAAAAGGATGCATTTGTTCTTCAAGTTGCGCGCCACTAGCACTCATTGTAAATCATAATCTACATAGTATAACTTCATAAACACTGGAAGGAAAAATTAGTATTGCTTCTAAGCGAGTCATAAATTCACAATAATATGATATTATCCGTTTTGGACCTAACCCTCGAGCTGTGACAACTCCTAACAGGCTATTCTTGAACCAAACGACGTATACAAGTACTACCGTGCTCTTTTGGTTACATATTCTACCTTTAGTAAGAAAGTAGCCAAATATATACTTACTCCCTAAGATGTAAATAAAGTAAATTAAAAAACCCTTAATATCGTCTTTTTATGGGACAAAAGAAAGTTGTTATTTGCATGACTTGAGAGTATGTTTAGGTTGATTTGCATGTGAATGCTAAGTATAAGCATCCAATTATCTGAAAAAGCAACCTTAGGTTACCTAATATATATACTTGCTCCACTTGATGACTCTGATACGACTTTCTACATGTTTCTGAGTTCTGAGGTACTCAAAGCATCCAACCATTCTCGATTCTTACCTAAAATCCATTCTTTTCCGATTGTTGTTCGTTACTGATCAACTCTGTCATTTCACCACCCGTTAATGATAAAAAATGTGAAAACATGTTACTCTTGCCATGTATAATGTATTATAGCAAGACATAAGACAGGTGCAGTGTTTTCTTCTGATCCTCCATGTAAATATTTAGGAATTAGGAGTGATTAATAACAATCATATCAACTGACCGCTAAGATGAATAAATCATTTCCAAATCAATTTAGCCATCCCTTGTTATTCATAAGTTACACAACTCTTAACACTAAACAAATTTTGGCCTCAAAGAAACCTCAGTCCCTGCTATCTACCAGTTATATAAGGTCGTTTGGTAATTTTTTTAAAAAAATTACTTTTTGTTTAAAATAAAAAAATGAATTAGAAGTGAGAATTAGGTCAAGACTTAAAAGTGAATAAAGTGTTTGACAAAAAAAATACTGTAAAGTTCTCAAACAAAAGTTAGAATTCTCTATAATAATATTATAGGTGCTTCTGACTTTTTATACAAATGAATCATGAAAAACAGAAACCGACTTCTTAGGAAAAAAAGCCGGAAGCAGGGCAACCAAATAATAGGAGTACCTATTGTTTGATACTCCCTCTGTTCCTCTCATTTGTTTACAGTTTTTTCACATTACTCGACCCGCATTTTAAGACGCATATAAAACATAGTTCTATAACTTATTTTTAAAATGTTCTCTTTTTATATGAAAATTTGAACATCAATTTTTATTCAGAAAAAAAAATTCAAAATAATTTATCGAACTACGTTTTACGAGAGCGTTAGAATGTGTGCCGAGCCCCCGTCTCGCAATGTAAACAAATGAGGGGGACGGAGGGAGTAGATATTTTTTAAGAGATCATAGTTTAAGAAATTATTGGAGCAACGAGGAAGTCCGGCTTCCCACACTAGGGAAACGCAACTTCGCAAGTAATCATAATCTAATCCATCTTAACTTTGTGATTACTCATCAAGGGAGGACAAAGCAAAGTGATGCAAGACCCCACCCCCACTAGCATAGTTGACCATCAAGTGGTAGATAACAAATAAAAGCACCCTCAACAATAAACAAATCAAGACTGTTGCGTGGTCCATCACCCCACAACAACAACAATAATCACACACCAACAGAATCCCAAGCATATCGATCAATTTGACTATTTTTCGAATAAATAAACAATAAAGAATCCATCAAAATTAAAAAAGCAGAACAAAATCCCCTCTTGAGGTCAATGAAAATTTGATTCTATAAACCACTCGATCTCATCATATATACATCCAAAATGAAACACATCTGCTCTTCCACTCCACCGAATACAAATTAATTGTTAAATCCATTCCACACCCACCAAGTAGCTGATGTAATCTCCAACCAACTCCTAACAAACGGACCGCATTCAATTTGATTATTAAAAGACTAATTTAAGTCCTCTAGCAGCATATACCAACACCACTACTACTATTATTAAGTCTGGTCAAACCCTCAGGCATCTTCATCGAACGGTGGCGATGTGGACTTGAATGATGATGATGCCGGTGTTCTCCTTCGTAGATTAAGATCAGGACCGTTGGATCGGTGCTATCTCTCTCCACGTGTTTCCTTGCTGGACATCCGCTCGCGCTATTGCATTTGTAGTAGCCACTGCATAGTCAAATTATCATTCGAGAAATTAGTTCTGAGATTAAATTTAGGATTTTGTATTTAATTAGGGATAATCGTAAGCGGAAATGAGTAGTACCGTGGATATAGTGTGCCTGGAATCAGCTTCTGATCGTATTTTTTCCAGGAGTATTTATCCGCTGGTATATCATCAGGAGAAACTTTTGATGATCCGCTCGTGACGACTCGTTTAATCTCCCTCTTAATCACTGTTTTCCTATTAAATAAGAAAAAAAAAACTTAATTCGCAAATCGAATTCAAATTCGTAATCTGAAATATAGAGTCGTGCTCCAACAGAACCGAAATCGAAACTGAATCGTGTTATACCTTCTCTTGCAGCAGTGACAACCACGAGAGCCAGAAGGCTTGCCGAACAATCCCTGCGAAACTTCAACCTCACGGCATCTTTTCCTGTGAGAAGTCGGAAGCGGCGGCTTCCCAGCCGAGAACGTGCGCGGCGCCGGAGCCGAAAACAACGGCTTACCGTTCGAAACAGTGCCTTCTTCTCTAGTAACCGACGAGCTGCTCCCAGACGAGTTACTACTATCCAAAACTTTACTCTCTTTAACTATCTTCTCCTTCATCTCAACACAATTAGCCTCTAATTTCACCTCAGCCGGCTCAACCGGCTTTGCCGGTTCAATCTGTTCCGAAGAAGTAGAAATAACTACCGGCGCGCGACGAAAACGAGCGTGACCTGTTTTTCTCGTCACCAAAGGTTTAATCGAATCACCGTTTGATAACACTCGTTGGTTGTGAGATTGTAATATGCGAGTCAGCTGCTCTTCGATGTTGTTCATTTCCTGAGAGGCTGATTCGTTGAAGACCGAGTGGCTCAGCATCTTCTGTAGATTTATAAGATCAACAGCCATCACAGCTGCTTGTATGAAGATAATTGGGCGTGTTTTTGTGGAAGAGAACTAGAGAAGGGAGAGATTTTGGAAGAAATAAGAGACGGAGATGTCGTTACTTATATAAGGAGTGTGTGGAAAATGAATTAGAAATGTGAGAACTGTAAAGTCAAGCGTCTATGCTTTTAATCTAACGGCTACGATTTATTGTTGGCTTTCCCTGTATTCGAGTATACCTGCAATACTAAATCGGTTTTTCTAGTGTGTGCCCATGGGCACACAATAAGCACAAAAATTGATAGTTTTTCTATGTTTTGATTGGCTTACACTCCTTTAATAATGATGGCCCCTTGCATTCACACCAATCACACCAATGAAAACACACTAAATTTATGAGTTTTCGTGCTTAGCATGTGCCCATGGGCACACACTAGACAAACCCATACTAAATTTATGCAAAGTAGATGCTCCTGAAGAGGTCAAAAGTCTTGAGGGGTGTGGGGGCCACCTCGACTGCGTTATTGCTACGACTTTTTCGTCTTTATTACTACTTCTTTAATTTGAATAAATTTGGTCGTGATGTAAACACAAAATAAAACAAAGGTAGCATGATTACAGTATAACGTTTTTATTATTTAGTAGAAATACAGCAAACATTTACAAGATTTTTTTTAATTTAGTTTTGGTTGGAATCATTTATAATTAATATTGATTCACAAATTATTTTTTAGAAAAACTTATTGATATATGGTTTAGCTGAGTGTGGTTTGCTGTATTGACAAGTTGGGGTTTGATAAAAGTGGACGTTACAAATTCAAAGTTGTTAGCTATGTTAGTTGACTTTAGATAGAATAGAGGGTATGTGCTGTTAATCACAATCTTCACGCAATTCTATAACGCTGATATACTTTTCTTTAGCGCGGGATGCTAGGTATTGACTTCCCTTTCTTTAATCACTTTCATGTGCATTTGTTTTGTACTCTGTTTCAAACAAATAACCAGCAAATTACGGGTATGTATTGGCTGGCGATCATGGGATTAGTGCATACGACAATAAAATTAGGCTACAGTCACGTAATTAGTATCCCTAATTTTTTTCGTTTTATTTTGCATGTCATTTTTGAAAAAAATTATCATCTTAAAATATTTGTTTTTCTATATTTTCAGGTTAAAATTTAAATATTTTCCTTATTATACTGTTGGTGCTTAATTTCTTCATATTTTATTAATATATATGCGCACATAATTGAATATATTTAAGTATAATTATCAAGATAAATAAAAAATAAAAAACTCAACTTATATTTTCATAAAATAGGTATTCTTTTTAAAATAAAAATATATAAAATAAGATGAAGGAAGTATTTTTGTAAGTGTTTTAAATCATTATTATTATATTAAATTATTAATACCTACCAGTAACATTAATTTCATATTTTTAGGGAAAAGCGGTCGTAATTTTAATTTTTGAATAAGGCTACTTTGCAAAATAGAAAAATAGCAAGTGGCATTGTGTTAAAAATATACTCGTATTTTAAATGTAATTTAAGCATGTGAATATAGATGGAAGAATCGAAAATGTATGTTAATGAAAAAGTCGTCTATTTGACATATACACCACCTTCCAGCGGCTAATCAAAATAATGGCATCACTTTCAGGAGTCATTAAATTTGTTGCAGATGTAAAAGTCGTACGTAAGTTTTAATTCAACAACGACCACCCAACACCATCAAAACTGCCTTCAATATTCGTCACGGGCAATAGCACAAGCACAGTATCACTTCAAAGTTCAAACCTACCTACAAATTTTGAGTTTTATCACAACAATTGTTTCAATGTTGATCTCTTACTGCCAATCTGCTGAAAATTGTTGTTGGACTAGTAATCTCGCTCTTCCATACTTTTCAAAGTCAAACTTCTGGTGTACCTTCTTGTATGCTTTTTATCTTCCTTTGGTTCTTTTATCGTTTTTCACTAATTCACTTCGGTCCACGAGGAAATCTGTTTTGGACTCTCTTTCATGATGATACCTCTGGGAGGAAGCTTGATTTACGCTAAATCCAATTTTATTAAAAGTATATTTTTAATATATTTTAATTATTTTATTAAAATGAAATATTATAAGTTTTGCATAACAAATTGATATAACAGGTTTATGGAAGTATTTTTTTATATAATATATTTTAGTTGATATTACAACTAAAACACATTTGAACATTATATTAAATTATATCTTTTGTATTTATTTTTTATAGATCTTTCAACGAGTAATTATTAAAAATTTATTTAATATAACAAATAAAATAAATTAGTCAAACACATTTATTAACTATTTAAAACTTTATAATAAATACATATTTTAACATAAATGTATTTTTGAAATAAAAATAAATATTGCATGTGGATGGTACAATCTGATAGATTGTTATATTTATAGTTCACTATAATCTATAATCTATTTTAATATATTCTTTTAATTAATACAACATATTTATTCTTATTTTTATCTAAATCAAAGAAAATTGTAAAGCATTATCAAATAACTTATAATAAGAAATGAACAAAGCTAGCTTGTAATAAAAAAAATCACTCTCTAAAAAATCTTAAAATTCTCCCTATTCTATTCTCTATTCTTGTAGTAGCCGACTTCATTGTTTGAGGGGCTTCTATCGATTTTTACCGGTAGAAGCCCAAAACTTTGTATTTGTTTTATTTGATCTGTTTTCTACAATAATCTTCCTTGTTGGGAAGACTTTCAATCTTTTCGATTACATTTGGTTTTTTTTTTGTATCTAAATCATCGGAGTTTTTGATTTACTTTTTTTTTCGATTCAGACGGAGCTTATCAGATTTGAAAGTTAATTGTCTATCTTATGATTTTGATTATCGGATCTGATTTCTTAATTTGATTCGGTCTCAGTTTGCTTTATATCGGTTCATTGGATTGAATTTTCAGGTTTTTCTCTCCTTGGTGAGAGGTTTGATTTCATTTCTTGATTGTAAGCGGTATGGTTTTGATTTGGTCACCGCAATTTCATATGGAGTCACAATTCTGATCAAAAGTACTGGTATTTCAACGAGAATGCACTCCGACTTTATAAATTTAAGGTACCCACTTTATTTATGCTAGTTTTTATCCCAATGCTAAACAAAAACCAGTATTTATAAAATAAGTAGAAATTTTTTTTTTGAATAAAAAAAAAAAACTAGTATTCTCAACTTTTATAAATACTTCTGATATTTTACGCAAACAAGTCAACAAAAATAGAAACCTAACTTCTTATCAAAAAAAGTTATCGAAAAAAGTCTGAAGTTGTCTTGGCCAAACACGCACTTAGTTACGGGGTTTGAGTGTAGGCTTTTTTTGGATAATTGATGAAAAAAACATAACCGCTAAAAGAGTACCATCATAAAATTCAAGATCACAAAAATGTTGATATGAATTTTTAAAAATAGTATAATATTATATTAAATGTTTATTTTTATTTTTTTTGATTTAGGCGTAGCAGATTTTGGCAGATATCGACGTCCTTGACTCAAGTAAATTTTTGATGCAGCAACGGTCATCTTAATTAATTATTTGTATCAGCATGCATGATTGCAATTTTGCATGGAGAAAGTGGAATAGAAATTATATATCAAATTAAATATTATTTACAAAAGGTTTGTTTTCATTATTTCTAAACAAACTGGTATTAAGCTGCATTAGTATAAAGGGCGAGAGTGGGATAATAAACAGGCCGAAGGTAAAACATAAGAGGAACATGCTAATGACATCATTCGAAAATACATAATATTATTATAAAAAATTTAATCAAATAGCTAGACTAAAATAGTAAAAGCATGTTTAAGTGCTCTGTGGCGTCTACGGACTAGACTACGATGCCTTTAATCTTTATTATTGGGTCTCCCATTTAGCAATATACAGGCCCAGTGGAACTACGAAGGTGTTTATTAATTTTGAAAGAACCCCGGAACAAAAGCGCCATGCCGACTGCTCTGCCCAAAGCCTATGACGGGCTTGTTTTTAATAATATAAATATAAAATAATATAAATTTAAAGGAAAAATTGTATATATGGGCTTGTTTTTTATATTACTGTAAAATTGTATAAATATAATTTTTTTATTTATATTATTATTTAAAAGAAAAATTCAAGAGAGAATTCAATAGAATCTGTTCTATAAAAAGGAGAAGAGGGTGTCCTCTTAAACTTTAAGAACCACCAAGAAAATAATAATTTTAGAAATAAATTTTAAATAATCGTAATTCCGAAAATATGCTATTTTTAATAGCTCCCATCCATCCCGGGGCGGATCTAGGAAGAGAAACGGGGGACATGTTCCTCCCCTCCAAATTTTTTTAATATATTTTTTCACCTTTCTAAATTTTCCAAAATTATAAAAATGCCCCCACAAAATTTAAATATATATAGGTGTTTTTCGAATATTTGCTTAGAGCATCCCTAATGTTTATGTGCTAGATCCGTCCCTCCTCCCCTCACTTCCTCTTCATCCCAATAAAGTTTTGTAGACAAAATTTTAGTGCTGATTTGGTTGCCTCTTCAATATCTACGAATTTCAACTTCATGATAAGTAGTTATAAATGAAGTCGTTTGATTGACAAAAGCAAGGGAAGAGTACAAATACCCATGATTTGTAGGAAGTTATTAAGTCACCCCACATTGCTAATCGGAAATTCCCAAGGATTTTTTATTTCTATTTTAAGAAAAACTAAATATAAATAAAAAATTAAATTTTAAATTAAATGTAAATAATATATTAAAATTCCAATAAGCTGATACTCCCTCCGTCCTATCCATTTATTTACACTTTCCTCTTTTGGGTGTCCCACCCAATTCTTTATATTTCAAAACTTACCAAAAATAGTCAATGAGTCCCACTACTTCTCCACTTTTCTTTACTTTTCACACTACTTTAACTTCACTATCTTTTTTTTATACATTAAAAATCAATAGATCGTACTACTTTACCCACTTTTCTCCCTCTTTTCTATTATTTTATACATATTTCCTCACCTTCTTGCCCAACCCATTCGATAAGAAATGGGTGGGACGGAAGGAGTACCATGTTACCATTAGGCATTAGCACGGGGAAACGGAGGAAGACAAAAATGTTCTCCTTGCACGAGTAACACTACCGTAACGCCGCAGAGCAGGTCTCATTTCTTACAGTCATCAATCATCTGTCTGTAATTCCATATGTATGTATGTTTATGTGTACTCAAATTGTTGCAATAGCTGCTAGTAGTAAACCAAAAGAATATGAAACTTTTTCTATTCGTGGAAAATTACAGCATATACTTAAAAAAACGAAATTTTAATCAGGATCCTTGAAATATAGATCCGACGCCCCTCGAAATGTGTTAAATAAGTTGTCAGGGACCAGGACTCCTAAAAGAATGCAGAACACAATAATGAATAGTAATGTCACGGTTACAGCTCCCATATCCCATATACATTACTAGGAAGATCGTAGCACAAAGTCTAAGTAAATAACAAAAGTAAACTTCAAGTGATGGCAAAAGACTGGAATGGGAAACAAAAGCTTGATATATATGGCGATTTTAGGAGTGATTAAGATTTGGGGACTAAACCTAGAGCATTCTAAGATTTACTGTATATTGATTGAAGCTCGATATTTGTACTGTACCTTCCCGTTGCATTCTATGTTAATTGTTAGTATGTGGAGTTGAATGCGATTTTGTGCATAATTTGATGGTACAATTCCAACTTGGCATCTATTAGTTTTCTGTTAAAAAAAGTTGCCCACATGTTCAGGATCTCAGTTTGCCATATACCAGAGAAAAGGGAAGTTCCAGCTATCTTATGATAGGGTTCCAGGACGACAAAGTGTCTAATATTGCTGCGTCATGCTACAGGTTTTCTCACTAATACTTGGACACTTGAGCAGCTGAAGCAATCCTTTACAAATATTTCTGAAACTTTAGATGTTTATTTAAGGACTGTAAACTAAACTAAACCAAATATACCTGCTATATACCACTTAGAGTAGGGTCTAAGGAGGTAATATGTACGCAAACCATGCCCCTACATGTGGTAGGGAGGTTGTTTTCATGAAGACTCTTGGCGTAATGCATATATTCATTATGTGTACATGTGTGTGATACATAAATAATAACCGGGTAGCAATTTAAGAAAACATAAATTTAATTACATAATTAGTAAAGTTGTCAAGACTCCGGACCATACCTGAGCCCATGGTTTTCTGCACATGGGACATACCTGGGAGTATTGTTAATATAGTCGAGTCAATATGAATAATTAAATCGAAAAACCTCCCCACCAACTGTTTTCTTTGAATAGTAAACCATGTCACCTCTAACCCAATTGATCAATTCTCCGTCTACTATACACACATATAGACTTTCTCTGCTAACCCTGATAATTACCGCCTGAATATGTGCTTCCTTTTTGTTCTTTCTCAATGCTTGAGAAAATTATAGATGAACCAGATATTTTCAATGATGAGTAGTATATCTATAGAGGTGCCCCTCCCAAGGCATGGACAATTGTTGACAATGTTGGGCCTGATGGAAATGCTAGGTGATCAATCCATCGAACACTAGCTATTGAAGTTGAGCTTCCATTTGAGTAAGTACCTTTTCTGTTGTGTAAACACATGTATGCTGAATCCTTATGTCTGCAATTCTCGATGTTCCCTCTTAGAAGCTAGCTACATGGACGATTGTGATAATCAGACCTTGACTTTTCCTTTTATTAATCTTCAGAAACTTGATCATTGCAAAACAAAATATTAACTTAAAAATAGATTTTACATTGAATGTCTTGTTTTTTTGCAACAATTTACAAGTATAACTCGTAAGTAGATGGCTAGCTTATGCAGAAACAAACTTAATGATTCTCTGTTTATTAAGATAAACACATATTATCTTGGCAATAACTCCGCATTCAGGTTAAATAAATTAACAACTCAGATTCAATAATTATTCAGTAGTCTGATTTCTATACATGTTGTGGGGTTTTAAATTATGATAAAACAATCATTGAGGCATATGTAGTGACACACTTACATAAATATTGATATGAGTGTCTTGTTGCTTGCTTGAGATTCAAATAGATTATTTATGTCTGGGGTACTAATAAATAATTTTGAATTAGTTCCTCTTGATGACATCCATTCCTTTTGACCCTTCCTTCCACCTTTGACTGGAAGTGTGTTGAGCCATATATCATCTAGTAATATTAAGGGTCAATATCATAACACAGTTTTTTTAAAGTGAAAAATAGCTACAAGCTTCGGCGGTCTGTAGGTTTGCAGGATAACTTTGTTTTTTCAATTGCTAATGTGCTTTTGAATTTATGATTAGTTAATTAGTTACGTGCCCTATTTTCACATCCCCTTGCTTTAATACCGTTTTGGTGCTTGTATTAATCAAATGATCATCAGTGATCCTTCTACTTTTCTAAACCAGGCTACTAATTGTCGAACCTGCACATTCTGTTCCCGTTTCAACAATGTAGCAGACCTGTTATTTAGAAAAATCTATGTTTTTCTTTGACTACTTTATGTTTTATGATTTTCTGGTACCTTCTGGAGTATGGTGGCTATATATCATCTAATTCCTCAAAAGTTTTTAGTTTTACAAACAAAAATCTTTGCGATGCATGTGCCGGAGGACCATAGAAACAGTGCATGTGGGCTTTATTTGGTTAATTCCAATTTAATTATGGATGTGATAAATCATAATATGGTCAGGTCTGCAAAGGTTTTGGTCCCATCATGTCCAGAAAATGCTGACACGTGTTCATGTTACTAAATAACCGATGTGTCAGTAATATTTAGCTTGCATTTTTCTGGTTGATGTCAAGGAATGTAAAACGCATGTTTAGCATTTCTGTATATGTTGTTTAAGGTCATTATTACAAAAAGTGATGCTTTTAAGTAATCAATTCAGAAGGTAGATTGGATTTCTTCTACCATTTCTTATAATCTAATTGTTTTTTTATACTAAATTATAACCAGTCTGTGATTGAGATCATTGCTTTCAACTATTAAAGAATTTCAGGAGTTCCATTTTGTTGCTGTCAAAATTGGGAAAGAGGGAGTCATCTTGATATTGTTTCTGAACCTGTTCGTTCACTAATATGTCATATATATGAGAAGGACTCATTCATGTTGCACTCGCCACCATTGAAATAAATTTATGATATGGCAGAGATGCATCTGCTAATGCGTCATCTGCAAATTTAAGTGTTCTAGATTAAAATATAATGCAGATTGTAATCAAAATTATTGCTGCCACAGAGGCTACCATTTGAAAGGCTTGTTAGGTGCAATATTGTCACCTGACTTGCTGAAGGTTGGTTTAATGTGTATTAAAAACTACTTTCAGGCACTTGCTCCACGAAGTAAAGCAGAGGAGCTTTAAGGGGTAGTAATATAGAGCTGGCTGTTTACAATTACAAAGTTTTCTTCAAAGATATTAGATTGCTACAGCATCTCAAGAGAGCAGGGGAAATGTTTGAGGAACAGAAATGGCATAGTTTCTCAGTAAGGTATGACGCCTTTTCTTACCTCATAGGTCTGACTATGGACAAGTCAGAAGCTCCATTCATGCATGCTAGCTCTAAATTTATGCAGGAAAGTAATATCTGAAGACTTAGAAATTAGCTAACGGATGCTGCTTGAGAAGCATGAGCTTGCTAGAAACCACTACATGAATGTGATGCTTTTGCTGCATCGCGATTGACATTTGATATAGGCTACCTTGTTTTAGATTTATGACCGCTATTTTGTCAATCACTTCTCATGTGGCCATGGTGCCTTTGTTTGCAGGCAAAGTGAGACATGTTAGTGCTGAGCACATGCAATAGTCATACAATTAAAAAAGGACAGTTAGCAATCATAGGTATGGCCAAAAATATTTATTTTTTTTGTCCTTGTAGGGTTTCGGACCTCATACAAAGATTACGAGTCATCGTCTTGCAACCGTCAAGTAAACCTGACTGGTACATTTTTCACCATCAACTTACTGTTTAACATTATTTTATCCCTCTAGCAAGTTGAAATTGAAACTGAAATTAAGTCGGTTTAAGAGCTATCAGTATCCCGTTTTTGCATCCAGAAGAAACATGGTCCTTCAAAGATAAATTGATTGATAAATACTTTTTCATTGACATATATGATTACAGCTCAAGAATGATATATATTAAAGCTAATGCACTATCATGGAAGAGCTAACGTCCTGCGCAGGGAAAAGCCAACTGCAGGCTATCTTAGTAATATACCACCTTGAGCATGATCCGGCTTAAGGTTCTTCTTTTTCAGCTTCTTCCCTTTTGGTATCCTATGGTTTTGGATGCTTAGGATTTGGATTTGGATTTGGATGAGTTGTCACCCCGTGATAATCAGTGTGGTAAACAAGCTCTTGCTCGTTGCTTGCAGACTCATTTTGAAGCAATTCAGGTTTGATTGTGTACATAGCCTTTTGTTTAGTTGGAACCTGCAACATAACATGCAATTAGTACTTGGTGGTACAGAATACCATTTATTTATGGAAAATGATAAAATTCGAAAATGAGAGTGAGCTGTTATATTTTTACAATCTTGAGCTTCGGACATGCATCCACTTGGCTAGAGTGTGGTATTTTGACGTCTCTCATATATCTTCGGCCTAGGAGGTGAAACTGAGCAGGAGAGGCAGCAGCAGCCAGACTTTGGGAAGCTAGATAGAAAGCAGCAGTGAGGAGACATAGGAAAAGGGTGTGCAAAGATCTCATTATTATTAGAGCAAAAAGTTGTATCTATTTTCTATCCTTTAGGAGAAAGATTAGGGGAAGTGTAAATATATAGGAGGAACCTGAGGCAGTGCAAGCAGCACATAAGAGAGGGAATTAATAATTGATTGAAGGTGGCCCTAGATGTCCCAGCCCATGCTAATGATGGCTACTGGTTTACACACATGAGACTGACACAGGTAAAATTCCAAAATCCCTGTATTATGTCTCTCCTGTCATCTCTCAGAAATGTTTTAGGTACAAAGAGAAACTAACAGCAGGCAGCGAAGTATGATAATACAGGGAAGCCAATGAGTCCAACTATCAACTTGGTCATTAAATTATGACTGGCGAATACATTATGAGCGATAATATTATTATTTATGAACAAAGTAAAACTAGCGAATAATTTATTAATAGGAATTATAAATTATTATTATTCAAAAAATGACAGTCAAATGGCCCAAGCTAGAGCCTAGAGGTATATCAGTCAAACTGATAATTGCAATTCAATTTCTCTGGGAAAATTTCAACTACTACTGTTCTGTAAATAAATCTGATTTTCATGTGTTCCAATTTAGGGCTGGTGGTCTCCTATTGAACAATCATAAATAGCTCACAAGGATGCTACCCAGGGCAGAAAACTCCCACATTAGCATGTCTAGCAGGGACTTCTCTATACAGTAATGGACTCAGTATATGTATCCAGCTTTATCCTCATGAATGATGGTGAGATTTCGCAATTTTAGTTTGATGCAATTATTTTTTGTCAAAATTAACCAGCAGCAGACACCTATTACATACAGTAATTCATTTCACATATATATTTTCTTGTTGTGAAACACCAACTGGCCTTTTCTAGTCTTTTAACTTCAAAACCATGGGAATCATCATTTATTATGTGACAAAAGAATGAAATTTATATATATTAGGGTTTCAGGAGAGTAGAGTTAGTATAAACATATCAAGTAAATGTAATGAAATATCATCACCTAATCTTTTACTTTCTGTTGTGACATTGCAGTGAAGTTCCTGATTCTTGTTAATGAACAGTTGGTGACATCAAATTCAAAAGTCATGCAGTTGAACACGATCACCACGCCAATTTCAGAAGGGGAGTTCTTTACTTAATTTCTTCTGGTCTTCCTCACAAGTCTTATACAATAGCATCTGCTTTTCCTCAGGTATTAATGAATTATGTAATGAATACATATGTAATTAATATCTTATTTTACCTTTAATTAGAATTCCGCATTTTGTCCTAATATAACTGAAAAAACCTCCACCATTCTTTGGGACCTTACTTTATCTTTCCTATTGTCATTTTTCCTGTTCTCATAACACTAACAAGTAAGCATGTAGAAGTTGATCATGGTGAACTAGGATTCCGTACTTTATTAGTTTGGGGCATTAATAATAAATGCGGCTATCCCAGAAGTAAATATCTCTTGCTTAGATCTTTGCTTTGCTTTATAATGTAATTAGCTCTGAAACGCATAAATCAGTGGAGATAGTCAAGTAGCTTCTTTATTTGATGGATGACTCAGTGAGCGATTTGGCAAGTGCACGTAGACGTAGTTCAGTTAACATGGATGGTATGATAAGCCAATTCTACATTCTTCAAAAATATTTATACGTATAAGTTGTTCAGGCCTAAGTCATTGAAAATTTTGGAAAAATTCATGATCAACTTTCATAGCTGCACAGAATGCATGTCTACATTGTAAAGGATACGCTGTTGAATGTTGAGATCAGATCTTTAGTTACTTCTTATGTTGCAATATATAAAAGATTAGCGTTCTAAAACTAACTTGATAACCCTATAAAAACTGGAAAACATAACCGTATGGGAAAAAACTCTGATGAGCATCGTATCAAACCAGTTCGGGGAGCTGTCCCTAATGTATAGCGGTAAGCAGCAGTAAGCTCCTGAGTATATAAATCAGCATGAAGAAGCTATGGACATGGCTATATATGTACACTTAAAGCTCATTTATACACTTGGAAGCTACAGATATGAATGAGCATGAGCACATTGCCGAGGAAGAGCATTTAACTTGTACGAAGAAGCATGGTGACATAAATGAGCTCATTCCACGCGTCAGGGACCCCCGGCAAGCACCAATGACTGCAATCTTGGATCCTGGAAGAGACCTTACCTCTTCCATACACTGATGGATGACCATCTTTACGAAAATTGGTCAACTTGGTTACATTCAGCAAGACCACTGGAAACTGCATTTCTCGAATCACATCCTCCACTATCTTCATCTTTAATGGATAGCTATCAAGAATGGCTCCTGTTCTGACAAGATCCGTCTCTCTTTTACAAGTTCCGCCTGAGTCCCAGTCTCCGCCTCTTAAAAACATAAACGACAGAGATCTCTTTAGTCTAATCTGACAGAAGAAAGAACTGATAAAAGATAGAGGCTGATACTCATATGAGTACCTGTAATGGGGAGATGAAAAACCGCGATAGAACACCAGCTTGCTAGGATCCATGTTTTCATCAATCCACTTTGCCCATGTCCTTAATGCTCTTTTATAAGCTTCCACCGCGTCAAACTGGGGATAAAGATGATCACCCTCTTTAAAATAGTTTCTTCTGCAACAACTCTTCATTTTAGCTCAATAACTCAGTGAAATAGAAAGGCAGAAACTTCCTCTTCATACTGCAATACTTAAATTGAGGATTGACATACCCCCCTGCTGTCTTTCCATGAGTCCACCAATGCCCAGTATTGAACACAAGAATGTCAGCCTGCTTCCAACGCTTCGAGGACTTGTCAATCCTGTCTATCAGCAAGATGGGGTTTGAATATTTCCGGGCATGGATGCGGATTCCTTCCTTTACCAAGAAATGAGATCTCACAAATTCCACTGAGCAGTTATGTTCCTAACCAAACAGTTTTCGATAAGGACTCAGGTGGTCTGAGAAGTTTAGAACATTACAAGTTTACCTCAAATCTGAAGACAAAGTATCCTTTTCCCTTGGTGATCCGACGGCCATTGATTTCATACATGCTGCTTTTGTTTGACAGGCCTTCACGAAGAAGGCATAAGAGGGACTCGAATTGATTCCGGTTCATAGAGTCTCCTACAAGCATCAGCCTTTTGCCTCTCAGTCTCACCAAGAAGTCCGTTGCATTAAACCTTTAAAAAGTATAAAGAATAAGTCAGTTTATGGTAATAGAAATGGTTACAGAAAGAAGCACAGCACCAAACAGAGTCGAACTCCAGAAAGGAAAGGCTGAAATGACAATAGTGAAAGTATCAACGAAAGAACAGTCCTTGTTTCATGAACTTGCTTTGATGGCACTTCATGATAGGAGCCGACTGAATTTAAAATTTTGACTCATAACTTAACGGGGATTATGACTCATAACTTAACGAGACTTATGATAGGAGCTGACTGAATTTAAAATTATGACTCGTAACTTAACGGGACTTCATGATGGTTACCTAGGAATGTTGCAACCATCCGGCTTCCATCGCCATTTCATGTATTCAACATCTTTTCTTCCATTAGTTTGACAATCATAAGCCCGATCAACATAAGGGCAAGTCCCCGGTTTATAAATCGGATAATTCTCCTCATCTTTAATCCAACTACCAACATACAAATTACAACTTTTCACTGTCTCAACGAATCCATCGCCATTGGTCCATGTTTGATTCACTGCATTATCAACAGAGACACTATCAAGAACCGAGTCTTTTCTCTTTTCAGCCTCATCCGACCCTATGTTTTCTCTCGACTCGCCATCTCCATTTTTATCACTAATACCTGTGGAAACAGGAATCTCAACAGCAGATGAAGATTGCAATAACGGGTCATCAGACGAATTTCCTGATCCCGAAGGAGGGGAAAAAAGACCATAATAATACGAATCCTTGTACAGAGAAAATTGAGATCGAAAAGCTCGTTTGGTCAAGTAGAAACAGAGAGACAGGAACAGAAACAAAAACAACAAGGTCGAGAGAGTGTAGCGCTTCTCATGTGGAGAATGTTTTCCCATTTCTTCGACACTGCGTAGAAAGGGGAATGCATTATGCATCTGCAGTAACATTTCTAAAAATTTCATAATCAAATTAAGTAATCACAGACTTGGTCATCACCTTAAAAATTTTCTAAAAATAAATATTCAAAAACTATTCCTCAAGTATTATCAGTACTAAATACTGATCAAGTCAAAAAGAAACAGAGGAGAACATGCAAGACTCAGCTTTGGAATTAATGGAGTTTGGTGGGAGCTCATTCCATAATTATTTTCAAATGTGTAATTTATTTATTCTTCATACTATGTGGAGTGTGCGTGTATACATTAAAACTACTTTAAATAAAATTGTCCCCTCCATTCTGGTACTACTCCAGTCTACACATCTCCATATCCTGCAGGCTAGTACTGTTTCTTCGCTTTAAATTTATTATTCTCTTGCCCCCAACAGAAAATTTGATCGGTATTATATGTCACTTTCTCTCTGATTTTTGGTGGGTTCTAGCTCAATCTTTGTTGTGCTGCATGCAACAAGATACATACTTGAAGTGCAATGAGATTGGTTGGTTTGTTGTTTGCGGTTGTGATGGTTCATCTGATTCTTACGACGCTGGAGTGCAGGGCTTTAGCGAGATCAGACATATTCAAAAATCATCGTCACCACGAGCAGAGGGACTCGACATCTGTTGCTGGTGGTGAGGGAGTCACAACTTCATTCTTGAACTCTGGTAACGACTTGAGCTGCTCCAATTCATCATTTAATCAGCAAAGTATTTGCGCTAATAGTACTGGGAATGATGATAAGCGCCTGGTTCCGACGGGGTCGAATCCTTTGCATAATAGGTAGCTATCTGTAGTGATGTTGATTTCAGTCTCTGATGTTTAATTCATTAGTTTTGATGCTCTTGCCATGTATCAAGTTAAGGACGTAGTGTTAACTCTGATGTTACTTTCTCTGCATTCAAGTGTATTTCAATATCATGTAGATTCAGGATGAAAAAAATAATTACTTGGAAGGCCTCTTCCTTTTCTTTCTATTTTCTTTTACATATATTCTTGATAACTTTGATATTTATGCTCTCATTTTTACAAAAGATCGAGAGTTCAAGTAAATGCTCACTTAACTCTTTCTTAATCTCCGTGAATTTTCTTAGAACAACAGATAAGAAACATAAGGACTTAATACGAAAGAATTCAAAATACGAATTTTCTAGCGTGTGCCAGTGACACACATCGTTGGATTATGGGTGGTTTGGAGTTTGGAGGTATGTTAGTGATGAAGGAAATGAGTAAGCAAATATGAAGAAGAAAGAAAGAAAGAATCTGAGATGACAGTCCCAGTAAATTTAAGCTAAAGCCAGGGATATGTTTCCTGATTTGGTTAACAGCATTGAATTTGGAATTGAATCGAGGGTCCAGGCCAGAATCGAGTTAAATGATCCATCCCCCTGTTCCTTTAATTTATTGCTCTTCTTTTGCACCCGCACCTGTCAGGCCAGCCCGACTCGTGGCATTTATTAGTTTTCCCGCTTTTTACTTGCATTTTTGCTTTCACCTGGCCACCCCAAATAACCGAGCAGCGAGCACTCCGGTTTTCCGGTCCGAAGTCTCCGCTCTACCCTTTATCTTCCTCTTTTCAAATCGGTACTCCCTCCGTTCCCCTCGTTTGTTTACATTGGGGACGGAGGTTCGACACGCATTCTAATGCTCTCGTAAAATTTAGTTCGATGAATTATGGGCCTGTTTGTTAAGGAGAAGTAGCTTCCAATTCTGACTTCTGCTTTTCTTAGCCTGTTTGTGTAAAGAAGTAGAAGCACTTTTAGTAGCTGAAAATCCTAAATTCTCTAACACAGCTTCTGCTTCTTTTCCAAACACTTTATTAACTTATTTACTTCTCACTTCTGCTCCACTTCTTTAGTTTAAGTAAGAAGTCACTTCTTTTAAGCTTGCCCAAACGGCCCCTATATGAAACTTTTTTTTCTTCTGAATAAAAGTTTGATATTTAAATTTTTATACGAAAAAGAAAAAATTTAAAAATAAGTTATAGAACTATGTTTTATATGTGCCTTAAAATGCGTGTCGAGCAGTTTAATGAGAGGGACAAAGGAAATACATATTCAAAAGCAATATTTTTATTATATTGACCAAATATAGTACTCCCTCAGTCGTGGTGGGTAGTATACCTAAACTATTTGCAAGCATTTCGAAATTTTTATAAATTATAATTTCATAATATTTTTTATAATTTTTTTTTGATAAAAATTTAAATATCAAATTTATATATAGGAAAAAATCGAAAAAAATATTACAAAATTATACTTTAAAGAAGACATAAAAAGCGTGCCTAAATTACATATGAGTCATATTTTTATTATTGGAACAGGAAGTGAATTCCCTCTCATGTCTAACATAAGTAACAATGCAACGGGAAAATAATTTTATAATTCCATGGAACATAATCAATTAAACTTGTGGTCATAATTCTTTTTAAATTTGTAACGTTTATACAAGTAGCATACTCTTAATCCTATGTATCTACAGAGTCCACGCATATGTACGAACGAACCAGGATTAATTTCGACCCCGGGCTGAATTATTATTAAAATTTCAGCAAAAAAATTAAAAATAAATGTGCATACCTTAATTGTTTAAGTGGTGACATCTTTACTGTCTTTTTTTAGGAAGGAATGAGTGACAACTGAATTTTACGATTTTACATATTTTGATAGCGTTGTAAGATAACTTCATAGTGTATGTCTTTAAATATGACCTTCTCGATGTAAACCATCATGTTAAGTGGGCTATTTTTTTTATATATATAATCATTTTTAAATTTGTCCCCGGGCTAAAAATTTAAAATAAAAAGATTATACTTATTATTTTTTCTCAGCCGAGGCTGGTGCCGGGGCTAGCCCCCCTTGTTTCCAATTGTGTACGAATACATTTTTGCGAAATTTAAGTACACAAACAATCATGAGATAAAAAAATTCTTCAAAAAAGGTCAACCTCACTATACAAGCCCCTGTGTACGAATACATTTTTGCGAAATTTAAGTATAAAAATAATCATGAGATAAAAAAATCCTTCAAAAAAGGTCAACCTCACTATACAAACGATCATGAGATGAAAAACTCCTTTAAAAAAGGTAAACCTCTTCTCAACACAGAGCTTATAATCCACAATATTCAATATAAATACCTAAAAATATTAGTACATATCAACATGAAACACCCAGAAAATAATAATTCTTGTTAACAGTATATTGCATAACAAAGACATGAAGATCCCTCTAATATATGTAACCCTCCTCTTCCTCCTTGCCATGTATACAGGTAAATTTTATACATTGCCATGTATTTTGTTTAACTAACTAACATAAAATCTCTCACAGACTACACACATTGATATGTGAAATGTGACATGTAGGGAATGTCCTGGTGGCGGCGGATTGCACGACACATTATTCCGAGCCCGGAGGAGCAAAGTGCGACGCTGGAGCATGCAGAAGCAAATGTTCCGGTGCATTTCGTGGTGGTAAAGGAAGGTGTGAACTTATTGACACTTGTGTTTGCCACCATCCTTGTTGATCAACTCCATACCAGCATGTTGGTATCTTAGTAAATTTGTGTTTTCTTTATTTCTCTTAAATATCAATTAATAAATTCTATGAATATTTAAGAGAATGGTGTCTAGAAAGATATCTTCTGTGTTATTTTGAGTTGGCAATTCGTCAACTACCATTTTCTCTTTTCTCATACTGTGGACGTCATTGTATATTTATATTTTGTGAGTTCTCCTTTAATTTGGTTGATCACTTTTTAGATTTTATCTATATATACATTGTAAAATGAAAGATTTGGTAAATATGAAGTGACACTTCTTAACGGTCATTTGTTAAATCTGAACCATAAATTCTAAACAGTTAATATATCTGAATGATTGATAATTTAGATGTTGGATAAATGATATCATTTGATAAATATTTCTGAATGAATACCTATTATTTACATGTATATTATAATAATATATGATTGACGAGTTCAATTTAAATATTATAAATAATAACATTGTGTGTTATTTCTATATTTAAATATAGTAGTCATTTTTAATTTTTAAGCGTATTTTTAGGTGCAAAAAACATAGTTATAGAATATATGTATATATGAAAACAATATATTAATTTAACATAATATTATTTATAATTGAATAATATAAAAAGTTACATAATTACAAAACAAAAGTTATTCTATTTTATTTTACAAATACTGGACATAAAAAATATAATTTCATGACCACTTTTTTTTTATAAAGAATTTCATGACCACTTTTTTTAACAAACATGTATTAATGCAATGTTAGCACTTAAATCTGTGAAAAGAATGGGCAATAGATTACGTTGTTGACGACTCTGGATGAGACATGCTTGGTTTTGCAAACTCCATCGTCGAAGAAATAGTGTTTTCGTCCGGCAGATTTTCTTTCGTCCAGCGCCTGAGAAACTATCACAAACGAGCTAAACAGATGAACCATCCATTCAGTCCTGTTCAGTCCCGTTAAAGGGTTAACAAATGACGTCTCTCTCAAGTTATAAAATAAAAATTTAACCGTTGCATGTATGATAAATTTTATTATGTAAAAACTGAGTTCAAATGTTTGTCGAAGGGTTACGGTGTTGTTAAAATGATTTATAATATAAATGAAATATAAGAATGATATATTTATAGTTATATATATTATATTTATAGCAATATAATAGCGTCGATGATGATTAAAAAATTTTGAAAATTATTCAAACATATATTAATGTTGAAGAAGATATTGATGTTGATGAATATGAGCTTGTAAAAATTAATTAAGATGATCAAGATGGGGATGATAAGGATGGTTTGTACGAAAATAGAGATGTTCCATGTAGTAGTGATGTTAGAACATCTCCAATAGCGTTGGTTATAATTGTCGGCTAAATTGGACCTGTAAGATATTACGTAAAATTTACTAAACCGGTAAGCACAATGATATTGGCTATATTGGTTGGCTATAATTTAGAAATAGTATATGATTAATATTTAGATTGTTATAAATAGAATATATCAGTTTAATATGGTAATAATTTATATGTAATCAGCAGGAAGGAGGAAAATAAATTGCGGGAGATGACGTGGAATTCACTACAGATCTGTAGTGGTTCGACAAATATAGTCATCCATAGAGGAATGACTATAATTATAGACAATGGTTTGCTATGGTTGGAGTGGTGTTTTTTGTGGACATTGGCTAAATTTTTTAATTTCGAAAAGCCTCCTAGACTTTTAGCTAAGGGTTTTTTATGGTTGGAGATGCTCTTAATGTCCCGTATCTAAATCAAATGTTTGAGATTTGATGGATGCAAAAAAATTCTTTAAGTTATACACTTTTAAAAATGGATTTTCAATTAGAATACAATCGAAACAAAAGTGTGTGAAAGGAAATGAAGTATATTGCCAATTGTTTACATTATTTTTTAATAAAATCGAAACAGGTTATTTATATTATTTTTTGCCACGCATTTTGAGACTCTCATAAAATATAGTTCTATAGTATTTTCTAATACAATTTTTTCTGAATAAAACTTTGACGTTTAAACTTTTATTAAAAAAACGTTATGAAACTTTGAGGGTCGAAAGGTACGTTTTTAAATTTCGAGGCCGCATCGGAACTTCCACCCATACTTCGAGGGCTAAAAGGTCATTAAGCTGAGAAAATAACCACAATATAGGTGATTAACTCTCGAATGTAATAAGTTCTGCTTAAATCGAAAGAAAAAGTAAACCGGAAGCTCCGATGATGTAAATCTAGAAAAACAAACCAAACATAATCGAAATGATAGAAATCCTTCCCGAAGAAGAGCAAGATTATTGAAGAAAACGAATTAAATAAAATCAATAAAAAAATTGAGACTTTCCACCGAATAAAACCGATGAAAATCCCGTCAGCTATAGAGTTTAAGAGGGAGGCATGCTTAGAGAAAAAGAGAGTCCAAGAGACCAATAGTCTTAAATCTCAATTAAGGGAAATCCAAAATTTACCTAAATTTGAAAGTAAAAAAGGTTATCCCTCTTTCAATTTGTTCACATTTTAATTATCTAATCAGAATAATTGTTGTGCGAACGGTGAAGTTGGCTGCGGCAGAGCAGCACGGTATTTATTTCGAACTCAACGTTCATTTATTTATTGTGTGTGTTTATCATTATTCATTCACTGAATCATCTCCCACCTTTACTCTTTCATCCTCACAAAACGGGAAGTCAGCACTCTAACAAACCATGATGAGATTTTTAAGCAGATTTTAACGTACACTTCTTCTGTTTCTAACACTTCATTATACTCATTTCTTCTCTCTTTTTCCCATTCTTTTATTAGAAGCGAAATCTTTAAATTAGATTAAATTTAACTCAACAAGAGATTAATTTTCTTCTAACCGTAGTTTCCACTCCATCATAATCTCTGACGCTAAGCCCGAAAGTTGTTCTACGTTGATCTGTTGTTAAAGTACAGGGTATATATATCTGATCTTTTTCTTGCACTTGATATGTTTGATCGTTGCATTATGATTTATTTGATTGTTATGTTTTACAAGTCTCTGATGCCATGCTTCGCTGCATGATATATTCTCTCATATTGATAAGCTATTGTTACATCTTTTTCGCTTAGTTGTCTGCGCCTCGGTTTGGTTGATATGCCCTTTTGCTTATCTTTGAATATAGGGGAAATCTGTCGCGGAGGCAGTAGGATGCAATGCATATCATGAGGTTACTAAGTTTTTAGCTGATTATTTTGATGTTTCATTGTTTAACTTAATTGCTAATAGTTGACATCTTTTGTAGGCTGATAAATTGTATCACTTGGGTAGTTTCTGTTTTTATCTAGTTTGTTATTGTACTGGATTTTAATTATTTTGTTCTGAAAATACTTTTTATGGATTTCAGGTTGTAACTTTTAGTATTTTGGTAATATTTTCAAAGCTAAACGCAGAGGCAAGAAAACGCAGATATGGCCATCTCAATGAAAGATTTGGATCCAGCTTTTCATGGAGCTGGACAAAAAGAGTATCCTTTCTCTTTGTTACTATTTCACTTGTTACCATTATCTATTAAACATCTTCTGAAGAAATCCACCCTTATTAACATTATAACACTAGAAGAAAAGTTACAGTGATCTAATTTTATAAACACCAGAGTTATTGGCTTGGTGTATACTATTGCTTTCGGTTCAAATTTATCTAACACTCTGGAGGTTCCTCTTCTCTGTTTTCTTTAACAATGCATAGCGGATTAGAGATATGGCGCATTGAAAATTTTAAACCAGTACTTCTGTCAGAGTCCTCCCATGGAAAGTTTTTTACAGGGGACTCCTATATCATTTTAAAGGTAAGTAAATAAAATTTACTTGGATATTCCTATTGCTTTACTCTAAGATAATATGCTCATTATTTATTCAATAAGCAAATAGATTAAAGTAATTAACCTGTTTGTTGCATGTTTAGATATGCGGTGTGCAGAATGATTTTCGCTACCAAATTCCGTATTTACAAGCTACATACATTTTGATATAGTTAAGTTTCACAAATCCTATATATTCTTAAATGCAGACAACTGCACTAAAAAGTCGGGCCCTCCATCATGATATACATTTTTGGCTTGGTAGAGATACTAGTCAAGTAAGTAATTTTCTCGTGATTTAATTTATCAAGTATCTAATATAGTAGTATTTGATGGTTAAAATTCTGGTTTAAGTAGGACGAAGCTGGCACTGCAGCTATCAAGACAGTTGAACTGGATGCAGTTCTTAAGGGGCGTGCGGTTCAGTACCGTGAAGTGCAGGGACGTGAAACTGAGAAGTTTCTCTCCTATTTTAAACCATGTATCATACCTCAAGCAGGTGGAGTTGCATCTGGATTTAAACACGCTGAAGCCGAAGAACATGAAACTCGTTTATATGTTTGTAAAGGGAAACATGTTGTTCATGTGAAAGAGGCAAGTAAAGATGTTTTGTTAATATATATGGTTTTCTTATCAGCACTCATTGCTAAGTCTAGGCCCCGAATATTATGGTTTCAGGTTGAATTTGTTCGATCGTCACTCAATCATGACGACGTCTTTATCCTTGACACAGAATCCAAAATTTTCCAATTCAATGGTTCAAAGTCATCCATTCAAGAGAGGGCTAAAGCTCTGGAAGTGGTCCAGTACATCAAAGATACTTATCATGATGGAAAATGTGAGATAGCTTCCATTGGTAAGCTAAATTTAGGTTGTGTATAGAGGTGCTATTGTACTCATCCCAGCACTTTAAGTCTTTGTTGCGGTTGTTCTATGTAGAGGATGGAAAATTGATGGCTGATGCTGAAAGTGGAGAATTTTGGGCTCTGTTTGGTGGTTTTGCTCCACTGCCAAGGAAAACTGCTACCGATGATACTCAAAGTATTGATGCTCTTTCCACTAAACTTTTTGGGTAATAAGCTTTTGCAATAGCGAGTTGTACTTATCCTGTTTTTTTCCCCCTCTCTTTAAATTAATTTGCACCATACACTTTGTTGTTAAGATTTCACTGCCATGCATTGTTCATGATACAGTTTCTTCCACCTTTTAGTTTCGTAACTTATGCTTGCTTAAGTCTGAACTACATATCTAACAAAACATGAATTTATATTTGAACAAATATAACAAATAATGACATAATATGACAATACGCATGATTATATACATGATTTTGGGGTCTTCTAATATTTTATAAATGAGTATTTTCCTAATGCTTTCCTATTCAAATGTGTAAGGAAGCAAAAAGAACAGGGAAAACATAGATCTAGTGTTCTGAAAATGCGTTCATGTTTTAAGAATTATTATCCTGATTACTTCAATTAAACATTGAGCTGATACACTAGCACTTCTGATCTTCTTATAATTTTTTGTGAATTACTACTAGCCTTGTTCAGTTGTACCTTCTAAACTAACAAAAGTATTTTCTCCTATAGTGTTTCTGATGGGAATCCTGAAGCAATAGATGCTGAATCTCTGACAAAGGAGTTGCTAGACACTAATAAATGCTACCTTTTGGACTGTGGGTTGGAAATCTATACCTGGATGGGGAAAAATACTTCTCTTGATGACAGAAAAAGTGCAAGTCGAGCTGCCGAGGTGTTATTGGTTATACCTTTATATGAAAAACACAAAGCTATACCTACTTTCATTAATCTGAAATTATATTCATCAGCAACTATTTAATGCAGTAACCTAATAATGTAGGAATTACTTCAAAGTGGAGATCGTCCAAATACTCATATAATTCGTGTGATGGAGGGATTTGAGACAGTGCTGTTCCGCTCAAAATTTGATTCATGGCCTCAAGCAGTTGAGGCAAAAGAATCTGAGGATGGTAGGGGCAAGGTTGCTGGTGAGTTCATGTTTATGTTCCCATCCTCTTTTGTAATATACAGTATAAAACTGGAGTTATCTGTTTTGATATTCAATCCTCATTACATTCTACTTACAGTTAGATCGTTATTAATATTAAGTTCTTTGCTGGATTTTCTTGTAGAAATGCTCAAACGCCAAGGGGTAGATGTTAAGGGACTTACGAAAGAAGAAGATCCTGCAAAGGAAGATACTGAGCCAAATATTGATTGCACAGGGGACTTGCAGGTACTGACTACTGAGTACATTTTCAGTCCCAAAATGTAGCTCTAGTCTTTTCTCTTTGGATATTAGATGATGGAGGCTTTTCTTACCCTAAAGATAAAAATTATGATTAAATAGCAGACATCACAAGTTTTTTTTCTTTTTTTTAATAAAAAAACTATACAGACACATCCCTATTTGTTGAGGAAATCTTTTATGCAACTACAATGCTCATGTATCTGAGGTCTATCTGTGAATGCTACTAAAAGTTTGAATGTAAACACACTCTTTATCTCTCAAAAATCAAAGATTTTTGTCATCTTTCTTCCGACGTACCTTCACATACAAAAAATTCATTATCTTAATTCTTTATTTACTAGTCTTTTACTACCAGCATGAAGATACAATCCTGTTCTTACAATCCCAGTAATCCGGGCATATAATTGACATTCAACAACAGAAAACCATAATACAGATTGTACAGAGAGCCCAGTTTATGGTTTTTTGTCTCTTGCATGATCTGCGTGTTTGAACAGGTTTGGCGTGTGGATGGAGAAGGAAAGACTCTTCTTTCAGACCCTGATGATTCAAAACTTTTCAGTGGAGATTGCTATATATTCCAATATACATATCCTGGGGAAATGGGAGATGAATACCTTATTGGCACATGGTTTGGAAAGCAAAGCGTTCAGGTGAATTATGCTTGCAGTATTTTTATAATGTTTTGGCTCACGTAATTTTTGCTTGCAGTGATTCTGATAATGTGTTATTTTTTTAATATTGTCATGCATGCACTAAAAGTCTAAAAGTAGTCCAAATACAGGAATTTGAGAAGTAATCTATTCTGCAAGTGGTCATACATGCAGAAATGTACTATTTACATAAACCAAGAAATAAGGGTTCTGCACACATTCCTTGGCACCAAAACGGTTGTCCTTTGTTATGGCTTAATTGTATAACCTCATCATATATACACATAGTACTCCATCTAAGTTTTTTGGGAAGAGATACTGACCAGAAACATATATTAGTATTTTTTTAGCTTACAAATTATCAAGACAGCCACTTAGCTGACCAAGCCAGCAGGTAGCTACGGCAACATGAAACAAGCCAGATATGTAGTATATGGCCTTGTATGGATTACCTTCCACTTGACTGCCACGTTATGAAGGGCTTAGGAGATTTTAAAACAGAAAGATTTTTCATCATCTAGATCTACAATCTAAAGGCTTTAAGGACAGTGGACATACTAATAGGAAGGGAGATTGAAGTCAAAAGCTAGAACTCCATATTCAAAATTTAGCTGAGTGAGTTGTCATTCTGTTTGGAGTTGTGGTAAAAGTTCTTTGGTTTAATATTGCTAGTCTCTTCCAGTAATTTCGCACCATAATGGTCGAAATTGCTTTGCTGCTTCTTTCTAATACACTATCGATTTCACATTGAAACTGTGAACTTGTTAAATCCTTGAACTGGTGATACATACAAAAGTAAATATTTTTACCTACGTCAGGAGCCTAAATCTTGCTTTTTTACTTGAACTAATGACAAATGATAGGAAGATATGAGTTCAGCAACTACACAAGCAAGTAAGATGGTCGAGAAAATGAAGTTCTTGCCTACTCAGGTATATTCTATGTTTAGAAACTGTCCCGATGATATGCTGTTCAGGAATTTACATGTATGCTTATAGTAATAGTTTCGTCATTATGAAATTATAGGCACGCATTTATGAAGGAAATGAACCCATCGACTTTTTTTCAATTTTTCAGAGCCTGATTGTCTTTAAGGTTTGTAAGAACTATCAAGTAAACAATATTAGTTTGTTTCTTGTTACAGTACGTGCAAATTTTTCTCCCACTTATACAAACACAAATATGTGCAATTATGTCAGGGAGGTCGTAGTGATGGATACAAGAAATATATAGCAGAGAAGGAACTCCCAGACGATACTCATTCAGAGGAAGGGCTTGCTTTGTTTCGTGTTCAGGGCACTGGGCCAGAGAACATGCAAGCAATTCAAGTTGAAGCAGTAAGTACTGTATATAACTTCCTTTCACACCTTACTTCTCCAATTAAATGAAAATTTTGTATAGCTTCACCTTTCTTCGTTATAAAATTGTTGTTTTTTATAAATCCTTTTCACCAAATGTCTAATACTTCTGTCGGTATTTATTTTAAGTGCAAATGCTTCAGTGATTATAGTTTGCGCCCCTAAATGCTGGTACTTCAGTTCCATCCCATGTCTCTTTTTCTTTTAAATCTACACAAGTACAAGAGAAGTATCAATTATCAGTATAGGTTTGCAGGTATAATGTGAAGCTATATTAGGGGCTCAAATTCTTGAGCAGGTGCATGACACTCTTAGCTTTTATGTCTTGAATTAAATCATTTTATGTAAGAACTTAAGGGTGATTCTTTGTTCACTTGGTTAGTTAGGTATAGGCTAAACCTTATACAAGAAAGAATAGCAAAAGTACTGGGTATGCAGACTTTACCCTACTCTGAAGAGTACTGAGGTTTTTTCTGTGAAGACTTCCGCCTTGAGAAAAAATTCCCAAAATATGTTGAAATTCATGATAATAATTATAAATATATGCCAAAAAATTGCATCTGTTTGATGAAATTTGATCGTCAGTTCTGTTCAATCAGGTGGCATCGTCTCTGAACTCCTCTTACTGCTACATATTACATGATGCCTCCTCTGTCTTTACATGGTTTGGGATCAATACATCGGCCGATGATCAAGAACTTGCTGACAGATTTGTGGATTTGATAAAGGTCTGATCTGGCTTGCGGTTATATATTGATCACTGGTATATATATGTGTGTTTTGCAGTAAATGCTACAAGTTTGAATCATCGCTATTAATGTATATGGGGTAATTTGCTTTTTCCATATTACACATATAGATAATAGCTGGATGAACCATCTGAAACATCCAGAGGAAAGTTCATTACATAGTGCAATTTAGTGTCTAGTTCACTAAGATGGGAATTCTGGTTACCTAGGTAGTTTTTTTTAACACAATTCATGTGTTTCTTTATCCAATAAAATAGGGAAGATATGTGGTCATGGCAGTATACTGATCTACTCCCCTTTGATCATGGGAAATCTGGTTACCTTGGTAGTTTCTTAAAACATGCCATGTATTTTTTTTTGTGACACATTTCATGAAACACCCCAGGCCTTTTGATCATGGGAGTTCTTATTAGCTACGTATTTCTTTGACACATTTCATCTGTTTTTTGACACACCAGCCCCGCATGCCAAACGCGTATGGGGCCATTTAACAATCACATCACTTAACAACTAACCGACCCAAACTCTGGTACCACTTTCCAGAAGAGCTTGAAAATTTGTTACTCATTTGTGGTAGCTTCTGGGATGCTATAATTCATCAAACTTTCATAAGTGGTTTTTTGTATATTAAACCATCGATTTCTTTACCTACAGCCAGATGTGCAGAGCAGCAGGACACAAAAGGAAGGTGTAGAGTTAGAGCAATTCTGGGATTTGTTAGGTGGAAAATCAAAATATCCCAGCAAGAAGGTTGGAAGAGTAGCTGAAAGTGATCCTCATTTATTTTCATGCTCATTTTCGACAGGTTATACACAATAACTCTATGTAATATTTTATCCCTATTCTATCTTGTGGTATCTGACCGATTCTGTTTCTTCTCGTTGGTGACTATCGTGATTCTTGGACATCTTCAGATTTAAAGGTCTGTCTTCATATAAATAATCCCTTCTTTATCAGTACTATATATGTATAACATATTTAATATCTGTTATATAATTTATAAATGTATCTCTTCTTCACAGCGAGTGTAATTTTATTTGTACGCATAGTGGCAGTTCATAATCATATAACTTTGCACCTGGAGTCTGAATTTTATTTTATTTTTGTTTCCAGGTGACAGAGATATACAACTTTGACCAAGATGATCTAATGACTGAAGAAATATTTATCCTGGATTGTCACTCGAATATTTTTGTATGGGTGGGGCAAGAGATCATCTCAAAACATAGAAAGGATGCATTATCTATTGGAGAGGTAAGATTCCGATTTTCCGTATTAACTTTATGCTTCAAGCATGATTATTATTATATCACGGAAAGTATGAACATCTACAATTGTGTTTAAGACAATTAAGGGAGTAGTAATACATTTTATAAAACTTTTAATGAAGCTGTTGAAACAGATTAATAATTGCCTCTAAACAGACTTTAATAGACTTTACCTCTTAACAATTTATAGTTTGCAATGTGTCACATGTATAGCTTCTTTTATTTCTACTTATTGTATGATTGGCAAATTTTTATACTCAACTTTTATATTTTTCCTCACATATACAGAAATTTATTGAACGGGATTGTCTTCTCGAGAATTTGTCACCTCGAACTACTTTATATATTGTAACGGAGGGGGGTGAACCAATGTACTTCACACGCTTCTTTAAATGGGACTCCAATAAATCTGCTGTAAGTAGCGGAAAATACTGTATATTCAGTTCAGGAGGTAATTGCAGGTGATACTCAAGTTTGTGACGAGCTTCATGTTGTCCATTTGTATGATTTCAGATGCATGGAAACTCATTCCAGCGAAGACTTGCTATGATTAAAAATGGAGGAAAGCCTGTACCGGATGTAAGTCATATTCTTAAGTTCTGTTTTTATCATCGAAGCTCCTTGTCTTCTCCTTAAATCTGTCGTGCATCCTATTACAGCATATCAGAAATTCAAACAATGAAGTCTGTTTTCATTTTCTTTCAGTAGTACTAATCTTTATTTCCATTTTGATAGCCTGCATGTACCAATCTTTATTTACATTATGATAGTCCACGTGTACAGTGAAAAGAATAAAAGTTTGCAGACTGTTGGGTATTTTGCTTTCAAAAGTTGGTGACTGATATGCTACCTATTTGGTGTATATCCAGTGCTATTTTTTATTTGTCATTGATATGCTGCATTCGCAGAAAGCCAAAAGGAGACCTCCTGCATCAATAGCAAGATCTGCTGCTGGATCAGAAAAGCCACAACGTTCTAGGAGCGTGTCGGCCAGCAATGACCGACCCCGCTCACGGGGCAGATCTCCAGCCTTCAGCGCAATAGCTGCTAATTTTGAGAACAAAAATACTAGGAACCTGTCAACTCCACCCCCTGCTGTAGAGAAGCTGATTCAGAAGCCTGGGACCTCTGATTCCACACAATCGACTAATAGCACCTCAGTCGGATCAAATCTAATGCCCCGCTCTGTTAAAGGTATACATTGTTTGAGTTTTTTAGTGGCATATAATTTGGGAGTTTTGACAATTGAAAGCCTGAACTAGTACTGACTCACATGGGTGAAGGGAACCTCGGAGCATCTGATAAAGAAGATTCAATGAGCAGCATTCAGGAAGATGGAAAAGAAGACGAAGGTGATGACGATGAAGGACTCCCAACATACCCTTATGAACGGCTTACAATACTCTCTATGGATCCTATTAAAGAAATCGACGTGACCAGACGAGAGGTATGGTTTGGCACCAACTGTCAACAATTTTACTTGTTCTATAGATAATTTAAAATGCATCAAAAGAAATTCACAGAACAAGGGCTATACTCAATGACTGCCAACTCTTGTTGCATGCAGGCTTATCTTTCGACAGAAGAGTTCAACAACAAATTTGAGATGACGAGGAAGGCTTTTTACAAGTTACCACTGTGGAAACAGAACAAGATAAAGATGAAACTTCAACTATTCTAAGTTCTTCGGTTCTATTTATGCTGAATTCATTGCATCCAGATTGCGAAGGTGGTGGAGCGGCTCTCTGATACTTGTTTAACCCTGCCTTGGAACTCATGGATCAGCACTTATGAAACATAGGAGGCAATACAGACTATTATTTCATGTAATGTGTAATGTAGGAAACCAAAGTTAGCCTGTAGTTCAATTTTTGCTGAGAAAAAAGCGAAGTGAGTTTATGCACATTGAGGAATTTTTATCAGGAAAATTAAATAAAATTTTGGTACTTGATCCATACCATCGTTTTCTTTGTCCAAGTCATTTATACCTCTCTGCACGATTCTACTATGAAGAAATTTGTGCGAATAACTGATAGTACTATTTTTTTTTTGAAATAAGAAATAAAAAAGAGTAATTATATTTATTCAAAAAAGAGAGTAATTATTATGCCTTATGCCCACTAGGTGGGCAGAATACCTTCCATCAAGTTATAAGCAAATTGGATATTAATAAAAATATTAATCAATTTATTAGCAAATTGGAAATTAATTAGAATATTAATCTTTCATAATTATATATTATATTTAATTGTTTATATAAATATTTACTAAATAATATATGTTATAATTTATACTTAGGATATTGTCAAACGATCCGAAATCATACTTCTCATTTAAGAAAATCAGAAGTCATATTCTTTAATATTTTTTATTTAAATTAGTAATTTTGGCGCATAAATTTCCGTGATTTGAAAATCTATAAATATATCTTCACATTAATGTATAGAGTTATAAAGCAACTTATGTACTTGTCAAGTCGAGTTTTAATAAATCAACTGTAAATTATAGCTCGAATTTTTGGATAAAATTGACAAAAATTTCTTTAAAAATATTGAAGTTACAAAAAAATTTTGTCAAAGAAATACGATAGAATTATAATACAATCTGCAATCAGAAAATCAAATGTTTAATATCAAAATTTCATGTATATATATTTTGATCATATTCTTTTAAATTAAATTCGAAGATATGCATTTCTACCAATTTTCCTAAAGAAACTAATCTTCTAAAAATTTAGCGGGCCCCAAAATGCTTTTCTTATTATTTTAATACTCGCACAAAATCGAAATGAAGACAGGAAAAGAAATATATCGATTGTCGGACCGACTCATTCAGTTACACCATTGCCTCCGAGTTGTATGTCTACCTTCTTCTTCTTCCTGCGCGAATGAATAAAATCCATATCAGAACAAAGTATCGCTTATAGAAGAAGCAGGTTACATAGCTTTTACAAATTCACAATTCCCGAGAAAACCAAACCCTGGTGGCCTGGCGATGCAAGGAATAGAGAAGAAAAAGACAAAGGAGACGATCCTCAGGCAGCCTGTTTCTCCCGAAACCACTACCAGTAAACAAAAGGGAGGGCCCTCCGATCACTTTCAGAATGTCCAGGTCGTTAAGGGCATCAATGGCCTCGATAAAGTTGTTCTGCGTCAAATCCGCGGCTCTTCCGCTGAGGTGGTGAATTTTTATATCAACATTTCTGCGCATTTTTTTTTCCAATTTTGATGTCATTGTTGAATTGTGATATTTGTTTTTTTTCTTTCCATTTTTGTCGAAATAGCATGAATTTGATTGTGACTTGTGACTTGTTAACTTGAACTTATAAACTAGAACAAATGGCTTGGTTTTTCGGTATTACGCATGTTTTAATTGTTTTCAATTTGTGGATATATCTCTTTTAGATAGTTTCTGTTTATGTATTGGTACTTGTAACTTTATTTGATTTCGACTTGTGCAACTATTGATTTAATTTTCGGTAAAGTGATTTTAAAGTTACTGATATCCTCATTGTGGATTCCATACATGTATCGTTTTTTTTTGTCTGTGCAGGTATATTTGTATGGAGGGCAGGTGACATCTTGGAAGAATGATCGCGGGGAGCAGTTGCTTTTCGTCAGTAACAAGGTACCATGTACATCCCAGATGTTTTAGTCAATTGGAATGTGTTTTATGTGCTTGAATTTTTCTTGGACAAAATTAGTAAGCACCGATTAAACAATACACTGTTCCAACTGATCATCTTCTGCTAAAGTTGTAAATTTTTGAAACAAATAGATTCTCTGAACTAGACAAATTACTATGTTCATTTAATGTTATTCGTTGAATCGTACAGATTAATATAAGTGAGTACGAGTAATTTTATGCTAATTCTCTTTGGTGCATTACAAATATTGTTTTTATCATATCACGATTTTATGTACCTCGGCATTTCCTTAATAACTGGTTAATTTCGTAAAACCTTTTCAAATGATGTGACAGTATCACTCGTAGTGTAGTAATAATTTCTATGGTAACAAAACCTCGACATGTTTCAGGACGTTGGAATGCTAAAACTAACTCATAAGTTGATTCTATGGGGAGGCTTCAAGTAGATCCCACGTTGGTAAATATGGATACTAATTGTTAAAATATCTCGGATTGAGTTGTATGATAATCGAAATAAGTGAATCTTTTCATTTTTTATTATCTTGTTAGTTTATACTTTTGAGGGGGGGGGGGGGGGGGGGGGGGGTTCAAAATCAAACTCTAGACGTCTTCTAGCGCTAGGTTAACATTTCCACCTCTGGGCAGCTTGATTCTCTGAAGCTTGCCTTTTAATTATGAGAAGAAATGATCTGACTTAGAATGGTAATCCAATCAGGCTCACCATGGCACTGTATTGATTCAGTATCTTGGTTAATTGATGATAGTTAGTTTTACATCTTTATGTCTATTATCTGTTAACTTACACGTGCATTCTTATGATTTATGGAACTTGAATATATTCTTTCTCAATTCCTTACTAATCTTATTTATAAAACTATATTGCATGATAATGTTGGTAATTTATTTCATGTACCATATACAGGCAATTTTCAAGCCCCCAAAGGAAATACGTGGAGGCATTCCTATATGCTTCCCTCAAGTATGTGTCAAGCTCCTTTTCTTCTCTATTCAGTTAATTTCCTTCAACTTTGTCATGGAATCTGCATCATATCTGCAGTTTTCAGACTTTGGTTCTCTTGAGAAGCATGGATTTGCTAGAAACAGGATGTGGAGCATTGACACTAATCCTCCTCCTCCTACAACAAACTCCCCAAGTAGGGCTGCTATTGATTTGATTCTAAAGCCCTCCAAAGAAGATTTAAAGATCTTTCCACATAGGTATATCTCTAAGTGTTTCAATGGGTTATCATTACATGGAGATTGTTTATTAGAGTGCTATGTATATTCAATTTTCAGTTTCGAGTTCCGGTTGAGAGTTACTCTTGGACTTGAAGGAGAATTGATGTTGACATCTCGGATCAGAAATGCAAACTCTGATCAAAAGCCATTTAAATTTACATTTGCGTATCATACATATTTCTCTGTTTCAGATATCAGGTATGGTTCTGCTGGTCTTGTTCAAACTTGGGTGTAACCTGAGCCTGCACTGTCTAATTATTTTTAATCCATTTTATCGTACTCAGTGAAGTTCGGGTTGAAGGATTAGAAACACTGGACTATCTTGACAATATGAAAAAAAGGGAAAGATTCACCGAACAAGGGGATGCATTAACATTTGAATCAGAAGTAAGATTGGTCGCTCATCTTTCATTCCACCATGCTTCCACCTACCCTACCTCTAATTCTCCCACCCGGTTTTGATTTTCTATGGTGTAGTGAGTTCATACATGATAATAGCCTATCTTAATTAGGTGGACAAAGTATATCTTAGCTCACCAACAGAGATTGCAGTTATGGATCATGAAAGAAAACGGACTTTCTTGATTCGTAAAAATGGACTTCCAGATGCTGGTGAGATGAGCACTGTCTACCTTTTCCTGTTTTGCTACATTATGTCATAAATCTGGAAATTTAGCATGATTAATTTACAAATAGTAACTGTTTGATGTGTGCGGTCTATTTAGCATTACCTGCACACGTAGTCAATATATTCCTGGATCCTATTACGACTAATTTAATATCATATCAGTACCACTTCTAATTGTAAGTGCCGTTTTGTGTGTGTTCTTCAAATATTATTTTTACAAGTTGCCTTCACAATTGCCCTTTTAACCTTATTAATGCAAGTATATTTCTGAGGGTGTTGTTTTTGGCATGTTAATGGTATTGATTTAAATCTTTTTATCCCGTCTCCTGGTATCAGTTGTCTGGTATTAATATAAATCTTTTTATTCCTGTTCCTGGTATCAGTTGTCTGGAATCCTTGGGATAAGAAGTCCAAGGCCATGGCTGATCTTGGTGACAACGGATACAAGCATATGATTTGTATTGAGGCTGCAGCAGTAGAAAAACCTATTTTCCTGAAGCCTGGTGAGGAGTGGATTGGACGGCAGGAGCTTTCTACTGTTCCTGCAAGTTACTATTGCAGTGAGCTTGATCCTTGGAGAGTCGGTGGTAGCTGAACTGCCATCATGTGGTGTATAGGTATTTCCACTGAACAGATTTTCATATATATATATATATATATATATATATTATCCCTTATGAAAAAGAATATATATATGTGTTTGAGGGCAGTAGATTACACCCACTGTCACATGTACTGCACACACATATAAGGCGGCCTGATGCCTTAAATTGCTTTTTATTTTCACTTCTTTTAAATTCTGCCCCGATTTTCATTTTCTCTATGTCCTTACGACTGAAAAACCTTGAAAATCATTTTGTGCATCTTTCATCCCTGTGTCACTGTGTGATTACCTGGCACACATGCAAGAACACAGCACTGTGAATTTGGATAAATGAAGCATATCCGTTCCATTATTTAATTTACTCTGTTACATGACAGTTTTCAGTGTAGAGTTGTTACTGCAGGTTATAATTTCAAGGTAAATAAGCAATATATTCAAATATTCAATTACCGATTACATTATAGTCAACAGATACGTTGCAGTGAATCCTACATCATGATGAAGGCATACGATTGTTCCTTATTTTGCATTCATACTCAGAGAATCTTCAACTTCCCTTTTCTGCATGGTTTGTGTGTCAACAAATATTTTTGCTACTTTTTGGCAATCTCTAGGCTTTACTACAATTCATAAGTTAATTTTATAGCTGACTTGTCTGAAGCATATATTTTACTCAAATGCTTCAGTAAAAAAATTGGTTTCCTTTAACCATTTGCATTTCAATTGACAATATAAATCTTATCTTGCATTTCATATTAACTGTTTATTGACATCTTTGTCCAAATACTTCTCGCAGGAGGAGGTGCCACAAATATGCGGCTCAGATCGGAAGCAGCCTTTGGCTTGATCTTCTTTCCAGGTCAACTATCTTTGTATATCTTGATATTTTGGTGTCACTGAAGACGAGCTTTGTGGAGTATAGAAGTTGTTAAATAGTATTTTGAATGTCCGGCCCGGGGCTGTTTATGTCATATGAAAGTGATGATAAACTTATATGCTTTGGAATGGGCAACTTGTGATCTTTACTAGTAGAAATAAGGGATGCCTACTTAATAAGGTTCAAGTTGATAATTCTAATTTTATTTTTTTTTCTATTTTGGAAATGGAAGAGTAGATTCTTATTGGATATTTAGGCCACAATATTTTCTGATAATATAGTCGATGAAAAATAACTGCTCTTGTCTCGCTCTTTGTTTATTGTGTCGCGTTGGCATAGTAACCTTTGGTAACGAAGTTGATGCTCTATTGACTGAGGGGAAGTGGCACTATTGGTGTATGGACCCCTTTGTTACAATCTTCCATAGTTTCCGAAGGACTGGGCTCACTCTTATGCTCAGAAATCTGATTTGATTCAAGTAGTCACACTCAGAAGGAGTCGACTCTCTCTTTCAGTGTCGTTTTTAAGAGAAAAAAACCTATGGACTACGTTGGGGGAGTTTATCTAGGCATTCTATATGTGATGATTACGCGAGTGGAGTAGAAGGGGCAAGAATGGTGATGAAGGGGAGTAGATAGGTAGAGATGCTCGGCGTGCTGAAGCTCTACTTGATTACCATAGAAACGTCCACGTCTCCAGCCGGCCACATCCATAATACAACATTTTTATATATCAACTGCTAAAAGAAATAAGTTTGGAAACTTGACTGTGGCATCATGCATGGAATCACAGGTATTTGGGTCATCTTTATTTCTCTCCGTTTACGAGATGTCGGAATTTTATTTATAAGATATCATTTTACATATAGAATAAGTAATTTGGATCACAGCACTATTGGTAATCTTTTATAATTAAGTTAGCTCGGATTTTTATTTATAAAATATCATTTTATATATAGAATAACTAATTTGAATCACAGGATAATCTTTTATAATTAAGTTAAATGATCTTGTTTGTGTTATGTTATATATTAATTAATATTTAATTTAACATACAACCGAGGTTTACAAAAATATACTATTATCGTCACCTTAATGCAATTTCAATGTTGCCAAAAAAGAGAGCGGAAAATGTTCTATGCCGGGTATCTATGACGATTCTAATCCCGTTTAACTCTTAAATTTTCACTTTATACTCAATTAATCTATTAGTAGAATTTAATATATAAGTTTAATATTATTAAATTTTTATTTATAAAATATATTATTTATTACATCGGTGGAAACTTACCAAAAAGTTGAGAAACACCTGGCAAAAGGGTTTTTTTTTTTAATTCAAAATTTTTTAATTCTTATTTGAACCGAAATTTTTTCTTTTGTACAGTCTACAAATTTGTTACAACTCTTTTTTATTAAAAGTGGTTCGAAATTCCTATTCTGGTTAGAAGTAAAGTCTCAATTCCCTTCGCCAATCGGGCGTGGCCCCGAATTTCGCTATTCAACAATAAAAGACCATTATGTCATTTTTTTTTATAAAATGACTTCAACCGTAAATTTCAAAACATAACTTCGTCTTTAGTTGACAAAAACGCAACACTTAGAAACATAATTTCAAATCATGTTTTCTTAAAAAATCAAAGCACGCTATCAAATCCTGTGATAGCTCGAACTATTTTTCAGAAAATGATATTGAAGTTCATTTGTTTTAAAATAGTGACTTTCGAGACATTCCGTCTAGTCATATTATAAAGTCCGTTGTCCATTCGGAATCAGACAGCAGCCTGGAAGAGCTGTGAACCCGTACGTCATGTATGAAGATGAAGGTGTTGGTCAGTTTCGATAGTGATGAATCCTCAAGTTCCGCCTATAATATTCATTCATAGAAAGCTCGGCTTAAGGACGTTGATTGATGTCGACGTTGGCAGTGAGATTCGTCGATGCTCATCACCTTTTGTTTATTCTCTTCTTTATTACAATGATTTTGTTTATTTTACATGTTCGAACCACTACAGTTTCTACATTATAGCCATCATGCATCTCTCTCGTATCGCTGCTTTTTCCCCAGCAGAAGCCTTGCAGATACTACAGGACACAAGTAGTAGTTACTTTACAGACATTAGGGAATAAACTTTACTAAAGGCCAGACAACAATAACCCATGTGATCTTGTTACTCATTTTCTGTCATGCCCGTGATTTTTACTCGTTTCTGCATGTACCATGAGATTATTTTACGTTTTCACGATTCGGATCGAATTGATACTGCGAGCTTCGATAATAAGTATATCAGGAGTCAGTTTTTTACTCGTTTTTGCATGTACCATGAAATTATTTTACGGTTTTACGATTCGGGTCGAATCTGATACTGCGAGCTTGCGAGCTTCGATAATAAGTATATGAGGAGTCAGGACACTTGGATAACTCAATAATTTGAATGGAATTTATTATTTTCAAGGACAGACTATAAAAATCTTTAAAGTATTCCAGCGCTGATTCCTGACCAGCACTCCGTTGAGACAATTATTTGCTACAATGATCATATAAATCAATGATAGAAATGGTTATCTTTTTAGTAGGGTACCATAACTAAGACAAGTTGGTTTTGTTTACATGGTATTCGATTATTTTTTTTATTGTTTTGTAGCAAACATCCCCTGACTTGTTCATCTGCACATACACTATATAAACAGATTCAAGTTGCTGCAGACATGCAGCATGTGAAATAAACCTCACACAAAACCTTAAGGTACAGATAGATTAATATATTCAAATGGGGAATCAAAGAATGAGTATTAGGCCTCCTGTCTGTGGCCTGTTGATCATATTCCCCTTGCTTCTCCTGATATCTCATTCCGCGGCTCAGCTGAGCACCAATTTTTACCAGAAGTCATGCCCAAATGTCGAATCCCTCGTCCAGGCTGCAGTTAAAGCCAAGTTTCAGCAAACCTTTGTCACTGCTCCGGCAACCTTGCGGCTCCTTTTCCATGATTGCTTTGTTCGGGTATTATTTTCTTCCTGATACTTGTACCTTTATATGTTAATTAAGAAGTCTGGTTTATAAACGTTTAAAAATTAATAGAATCTGGTTTATGTTTAGGGGTGTGATGCTTCAGTATTGCTAGCTTCCCCAAATGGAAACGCGGAAAAGGATCATGGGGATGACATATCACTGGCTGGAGATGGATTTGACACTGTCGTTAGAGCTAAGGCCGCTGTTGATAGTGATCCCAAGTGCCGGAACAAAGTCTCTTGTGCTGATATCTTAGCTTTGGCTACCCGGGAAGTTGTGGCCTTGGTATGCACTATATTTATGCCACTTTCTGTCTTCATATATAATTGCTCACACTAGTGTATATTAATTCTAGCTCATGATTTAGCACTATTCTTGTTCAATGTTGTCTAAACATATTTCAATTTCAGCACTTTTTCATTGCTCTAGCAGCAATAATATTGTGATGATCCATTCTGTATATCCTAGTGGATGTCAATTGATTCTTGGTAATAATTGAACGAGGGTTCGAGTCTAAACAGAGGGTGGTCCTAAGACCTGAGTATTTAAAATTACTCGAATAAGCCATTTTAATTTATTTTTTTAAACTGTACATTTTCCAGACATTTTAATCTTTTTCCAAAAGCTTCCAATGATTTGACAGCAAAATGCATCTCATAGATTATTGTATTGCCTTTTTTTGGCTAAATGATCATTGTATTGCTTTACCTTTTTAGAGCTTTTTTGCATATCTAAAATAATTTTGCTATGATATATGCAGACAGGAGGACCGCGGTATGCAGTTGAACTGGGCCGGAGAGATGGGAGGATATCAACCAAGAAAAGTGTTCAACACAAACTTCCACATGCTACATTTAACTTAGATCAGCTTAATTCCATGTTTTCCTCCCATGGTCTTAGCCAAACAGATATGATTGCGCTTTCAGGTACGTGTCTGGGGAAATAGGCATTCTTGGTAATTCTTGTTTTCACTGATCATTCTTAATATTTGTTCTCTGTTTAGAAAATGATAGGGAAGTTTAATTGTGTAGGTGCACATACACTTGGTTTCTCTCATTGTGGCCAATTCTCAAAACGAATATACAATTTCAGTCCTGGTAAACGGATTGACCCAACCCTGAATTCAGCGTATGCCTTGCAGTTGAGACAGATGTGCCCCACAAGAGTTGACCCGAGAGTTGCCATCAACATGGACCCAACTACACCTCAAAAATTTGACAATGCCTACTACCAAAACCTTGTAGAAGGAAAGGGCTTGTTTACTTCTGATCAGATATTGTATACAGATACCAGATCAAGAAGCACTGTTCAACAATTTGCATCAAGCAATGATGCTTTCAATAAAGCCTTCGTATCTGCTATTACCAAGCTTGGCAGAATTGGAGTTCTTACTGGAAATAATGGAGAGATTCGCCGCGATTGCAACAGGATTAACTAGGATTTATTAGCATAATTACATATATTGACCCTGTTATACATTGAGATCATACGGTGTATAGAGAGTGACAAATTGCATTATAAGTCCAATTCATGCTTAATAAACTTGAGCAATGGCCATTAATGTATAGATATTATACATTGCTCCTCAAATTTCTTATATCAAGGCTGTTCCTCAAATCAATAAGAATATTTACATAGGTTCTCCTGCAAGATCTTATAAGGATTTTATACTCTTGATTATAGTTATTTGCATTTAGACGTGCCCAGGTCTTTGTTGTTAAATTCCCCTACCTACCATAGCAGGCTAGCAGCCACTAAAGATGCAAAAGATTAAAGTTGACAAAAGGGAGCATTTCTTAAATTCTGCATAAGCGCGACACTTGCAGATCCTTATTCTATTTTATCCATTTTAGGCTAAAACTAACCAATAACTATCCACAACAGCTTCTTGAGCTTAGTTACAGCTCACATCTATCATTATTATCCTGATCACTTGGTATGATTGCATGGACCCTAGAATTCGACTGTTGCATTGCCAGCTCATAGAAGAAGAGTCGGCTGCAGCAACATGACTGCATAACATGATTGCTGTTTTATTTGAGCTGAATGTTTGCATTATTGCAAAGTAAAAACATGCAACTTGTTTGTATTGTACATTGCTGCAGCTGCCAGCTGCTCAAAATGTTTCTGCCTTAGCTCTGCGCAGCTGAATTTCCTTCATCAGCACCATCTGCATTACAAAATGTTGGATACTTCAGAAAGGTAATCATGGGGTGAAATCAACAGTATAACAACAGTTACAACTACAAGTATCTGACACCAGCCACACATAGTGAAAAAGTTCCCAGTTTCCAATTTTAAGGGCCTGTATTATTTTTTCACTGATAACTATAAGAGGAAAATGGCCTTAAAATTTGTCCAGTCCCGGAACAGGGAAATCCGATTTCCCGAATTAATAATTTATTTACTATAAATTTTCAAGTAATAACTTGAAAAAATCTTAATTTTGACTACATAAAGTAAGAAGGTTTATAATTGATTTCGGCCAAAATATGCTTCAGTAATTTAAATCTGAAAAGGATTTAAAACAAGCATAAAAATAAAAAATAAGGAAGGCTTAACCAGGCCTTTTCATTTTTTGATTTTTTGGGAACTCATATGTTGTGCTTGGTAGATTTTATCAAACTTACAGAGTGGTAGCATACAGTTTATCATGAGCCAATCAAAACTCAGCATTATCTCTTGCACCAAAAATGAGTTATATCCTGACTTGACTTGGTTTAAACCTAATTTGCGTTGGTTTGCAACATGATTCGACTTTCTAACCAAACCCCCTTTATTTCATCCTCGTATTTTCAATCCTGTATCTCTCTTCTTAAGGTTAGCGCGTATCAGCATGTGTTTGTGTGTTGTATATGAAACACTGTGTTTTTTATGTGAAATATGTAATCATGGTTCACTTGTCTTGTTACAGAATCCCATTTTGGAATATGCTGCTTCTTTTATAGGTAAACACAAGTCATTTCTTGGAGGTCAATTTCACTCTACACACTTTCTTAAGCTTCATCTTAGCTGCCCAAGAAGACAACAAACAGGTAATGTACTCTACCTTTTTTCTTGTATCTTATATATACTGGTTGCATTTATCTTCTTTATTGTTTGGAATACCCATTTCTAGCCTTATTGAATTTAAAGAATAAAGCTTTAGTGTGGTTTGTAATTGTAATTCAGATAACGGTGTATATGTATGATAGCACCATTTTATCTGAAAGTCGAATGAAGGGAGCTTATGTTAACAAATATGAATAGATATAAGGGAGCTTAATGTTAACAGAAATGAATAAATATTAAAAAAGAAGCATGGAACTGGCAAAATGGACATTATATGTGATTAATGAGTAAAAAATGTTATTGTTGGATATTTGGAGTTGATTGTGGTAATAGACTAAGTAGGGAGAAGATAAAAGGGAAGAAATATGTGTTTATTATATTATATCTCTTGAGCTTAATTGCAATAATATTAATCAACCTATTTATACTTATATGCTGACATACAAAATTAGCTAGAAGAATAAACACCATAAATATCTAATGATAATTATTAATTAATGTTTTAAACCATTACTCCCTCCGTCTCAGTAGGTTGTATATGTTCTTAATTTGCACTTATTTCGAGACTCTTATAAAATATAGTTCCATTATTTTATTTTAGTTTTTCTTAATAAAAGTTTAAACATCAAACTTTTATTCAAAAAAAATTAAAAAAATATTATGAAACTATACTTAAAGAAGTCTTAAAAAGCGTGCCAAAAAATAAGTATAGAATTCAATGTGACAAAGGGAGTATATAACCTAATGGTTTACATTTAACAATTTATAATCATTTATTTTATTTATTAAATATAGATGTTCTTCATTATTGAACACTCCCCCTTGAAGAACTCCGGTATGCCAAGCTTATATTTCTCAGAGATTCTAATTTTCCTTTTGGTAGTGATTTTGTAAAAATGTCAGCTAGTTGATCATCTGTATGACAGTGAACTACGCTCACTGTTCCTTTGCTTTCATATTCTTGAACAAAGTGATACTTTATTTTGATGTGTTTTGTCTATTCTTTGCAATAGCAATTGCTGATGTGCTATCACAATAAAATTTAGTTGTTGATGGTTGTTTTTCACCTAATTCTGCAAGTATCTTCCTAAGCCATATTACCTGATTAACTGCTGCACATGCCGCTTTATACTCAGCTCTAGTTGTTGATGGAGCAATTGTTTCTTATTTTGACTTAATCATGAAAATATACCATTTCCGAGTGAAAACACGTATCCGGAAGTGTTTTTCATATCATCTACTGACCCAGCCCAATCACCATCGGAATATCCTATTAGTTCAGGATTTTTCATTGATTTGAACCATAATCCATAGTCCAAAAGTACCTTTCATATAGCGCATGGCTCTTTTGACAGTCTTCATGTGTAGTTGTGTTGGTTTTTGCATAAACCTTGATAAAATACTTGTAGCATACATTAAATCTGGCCTTGTTGCAGTTAAATATAGTGAACTGCAAATTATGCTTCCATAACACTTAACTTCTGCTTCTCCCGAGTCATCATCTTTGCTATATTTTCATTTTGAGCCAAGGGAGTTGAAATTGGATTACATCTATCCATGTTAAATTTCTTCAAGATGTTAGTCACATAATTTTTCGGGCCGATGAAAATGCCTTCTTTTGTTGATCAATCTGTATTCCAAGAAAGTAATTTATAATACCTAGATTTGTCATCTCAAACATTTTCATTATTTGTTTTTTAAAATTATTGATCATTGTCAGGTTACTTCCGGTAACAATGAGATCATCGGACATAAAGGTTTACTAATAGATCAGGTCCTTCCATTTTGATGTATATAGTAGCTTTATTTGGACTTTTCTTAAATTCTTGTTGATGAAAATATTTGTCAATTCGACTGTACCATGTTCGTGAAGCTTGCTTAAGCCCATACAGATTGTGCTGGTTGACATTTTCTGCATCCTTTAGCAGCTGTAGTTCGTGCATAAAATGTATATCACACTTTAAAATTTAGTATAATTTTCTTTTCTCTTATTTTTTTGCAAAAACAAAATTAGAATAATTTCTGAACGTGAAGGAATTGTAATTTCACCACGCTGTGTTCTCCCATTGACTGAGCAAAATGTGGAGAAGGTGTTGGATGAAGTCCGACCTGGCTTGATGGCTGATGGAGGAAATGTTGCTCTCCATGAGATTGATGGTCTTGTTGTAGTGCTAAAGCTACAAGGTGCGTGTGGGTCTTGTCCAAGTTCGACCATGACACTAAAGATGGGAATTGAAACTCGGCTCCGAGATAAGATTCCAGAAATAATGGATGTGGAACAAATCCTAGATACTGAGACTGGTCTTGAGTTAAATGAAGAAAACGTTGAGAAGGTTAGAGGAAATGAAAGTGCATGTTTTTCTTAGTTACTTGTGGTATTTGTATGTGGATAAAAAATGCTAATTAATTCTTATTTGACTTGCAAAATGACTCTGCATGAATTTAGAACTTTTGATGTTTCTAAAGCTTTATCTTGAAGGCAAAAAGTATATTTGTCAAACTGAAACATATAACTTCGCGTTTCAATGGGAAGTGAAGTTTAAAGTATCTAGTGAATATCACTTTAAACTGAATTTAGTATGTGTATTGCTGCAAAAGCAAAGGATACTGCAAAGTCATTCGCTCATGGCCTCATCCAGCATATTGAATTTGCTCGTTGTGCAGATTCTTGGTGAAATTAGGCCATACCTGACTGGCACCGGCGGTGGAATCCTTGAATTTGTGCAGATCAATGACTATGTTGTCATTGTGCGGCTCAGTGGTCCTGCAGCTGGAGTTATGACCGTTCGTGTGGCTCTTTCACAGAAGCTGAGAGAAAAAATACCATCTATTGCAGCTGTGCAGTTGATAGAGTAAATATAAACAATGTAGAGACCAACACTGTACAGTGATTGTAAAGCTTCAAATTTCTAACGACTTAACTAACACAACTGATTTACTCAACTCTCCTTTTTGTCCTGAGGTAGAGTTATTGTATTGAAGTTTCTTGTCAGATATATAGTGCTCCTTTGAGATTAAATTTTGTTCTTTTCCATACAAGGTTATATAAAAATGTCCTTTGGACTTGTACTGTGCAATCTTACTATAAGTCTGTGTTTGTGCTGAATCAATTCGCAAGGCAGCACCGCAACAATGGTGACTGGCCTCTTCTGTTATGTATATTGCTGTCAACTTGTCAAGCACTTCCAATATCGTAAAGTTAGACAGGGAACATTAGTATTAATTCATCGAACTATATATTAGTAGATAATTATTTTTTTTGGCTGAACTATATAATTGTTTAAACCATCTGTAGTAGTAGCAGAAAAATATATTGGATCCTGTGCGTTTTTGCAAGGTACAGGGTACCTGCTTTGACGCTTTGTGCAGAATAAGGTTACTTAGAGCATCTCCAATGGAGGTGCTAACTAAAGTTGCTTAAAATGACAAATCATCAAAAATATTACTATTTTATTTTCTCTCTCTTTCGGCAACTTTTACGTAAAAATTTGCTCCAATGATTGGCACCTAAAGTTGCCACATATTTGTACAAGTATAACTATAACAAGATAGGAAACTAAATGACTTTAGGATGATTTATACACTTTTTTCTATTTTAAGAAGGTGCCAAAAGTTGGCAACTTTGCTTGACACTCCTTCCACTCTAATGGAGAGCCAACAAAAATGTCATGCCACATCATGACACATGGCACTTTAGCACTCTTTTTGGCACCCCCGTTGGAGTTGCTCTTACATGCCAACAGGGACCATCTAACAGTGCTTAACAAAAACAGGCATTAATCATTCATCACTATCAAGTTTCCAGGTCAACTGAGCAAACTTACTGTTATAAAATGGGGAGAAGTGAACCCGACCAGCCCTGTTTGGCCATATCCGAGACAATCAATGCCGCAGATGCGCAAAACAAGCATGGCATGTGTACCCATGTGCTATATTATTCTTCCACCGTCCCTCACCCAGGGCTCAATGCACTTGCATTTCAATCATGTACTTGAGCTCACAAGATTCTCTGTGTACCCTACTCAACCTGTCATTTTCTTGATTAATGTAGAGAGGGGGGAGGGGGGGAGAAAGGGAGAGAGAGGGAGGGAGGGAGGGAGAGATGCAATTAGTACTTGCGGAGAGAAACAGGTATGGTAAAAAGCTCTTATTGGATTGCGAAAATGCCTGAGGCAGGAACAACCTTTACATACAATGGAAGAAAGATTGCACAAATCTTGCAATAGCCGGGAAGGACTATTGCAGAAAAATTATGCACTTTGAAGCAAAAGGGCAATTACATTGAGCCCTTTTTGAGGTTCACTTGAAAAACGTCGTAAATTAAGAAAAGAAAACTGATATATATAAGCTACTGTTGGAATTTATGACACAAAGTGTTCCAACTATGTCTACAACATTTTAAGTTTTTGAAAATACTATCAGGGCCTTCTCTCTTCTCTATTCTTCTCAATTCATGCAAGGCTTGTTGGATATGGCCCTTTTCCCATCTCAGGTGATGCATGTACAGCTTCTTAAACTGTATAATGCTGTTGAATTGTGTCAATATCCAAGCCCTTTAGCTTCACCACTGACTCAACATGGCCCTTTAGAGTGTGCAATTCTCGGAGTCTACACATAAACAGAACAAGATGTTATTCCAAAAGAACATGGCATACAAGGTTCATTTTGTATGTAGATATATTATTTTGATTATCATCGGGTACCTGGCAACTTCAGCTCGTCTCTTGGCCTGTTCAGCAATCTCAGATAGTTCCCTATAATTACTGTTCTTGTCATTGAAGATGTTAGTGGCTTCTGGTGGTTGAAGTCCATGTAAAGTTCTCTGAGCGTGAGCCCATTGAGCTTCTCGTTCCTCTTTTCCGTAATCTTTCTTGGTGGTGAAAGCAACCTGCAGTAGAAGGAAAGAAGTTAAATTAGTTGAAATGCCAATAATTGAAACAAGTAATGACATCAGAAATTCTAAAGTACCCTTTGCTCTATCATGTTGTTCCATGCTTTTCCACTTAAGGCATAACGTGTGCCAAATTTCATTATGTCAAGAGGGAAATAGAAGACAACACTGTATATCCAAATGACACCAGCCCATCCCCATCCACATCCTTCTATTCTTGCAAAACCCCAGTTTGCATATACTGCTATCAAAGTTGCAATCTGAAAACCAGCATTAAGCATTACAGTTACTTCATAAGATATTTTCACATGAAGTCATATATAAAGTGTTTGTATACTTGTATGGAAGGAAAGGCAGACAACTCTTACCAGTTGTGCAATTAGGAAAGCACCAAGCAACAAGAAACCAGGACGTTCGACGAAGGACCAGCTGCGTGATCTAGTAACGAAGATGAGTGCCTGGCTCACAATACTCACTTGCAGATAAAGAGCGGCCATCATTTCATCAGGACTATCCCTAATAGGTCTTACTCCAAATTTATCCTGTACAATTAGGAAAGTAAAGTTCAGGCCAAGTATTATTATCAATAAAATGGATAAACATGTTTATATTCCTATATGTACACCATTAGATTTTCGTACCGGGAAAAAGTCTGTATCCTTCATTAACCAAAAGAATATAACAGTCAACAATGCCAAATAACCTCCAAGCACAATGCCAGTGGCAAAGATCTCCTTTAGCTTCCAGCTATCAGGCAATGGTGAAGGCTTTACTCTATCCTTGGAGATTGTCATGATAGTGCCTTCCAAAATAATAGATGTGTCAGCCAGTAGGAAGACAAATAGGAAGAGTAAGTATATGTCCACAAGTTTGACTATAATGCTCACCGTCATTCAGGATGGCAATGATCAAAACCATGAAGGGTGAAAAGTCGAATTTCCATATCAAAGCAATAAACATGAATCCAAACTACAAAAGAGTACATGAACAAAGTCAAATTACTCTGTAGCCAGGTACCACATCTAAAATACTTGAAATGGTTTTTAAATTGTTTTGAAGAACTTACCACAATACGGATTGTTATAGAGACTGCATATATCTGCCAAAAAAAAAAAAGAAGAAGAAGAAGATAAAATTTAGTTCAATTTTTTTAAAGAAAAAGTGTCATTTCAAATGAAGAAAAAGGTGAGCAACGGACTGTGTAATTCTTCATCCTCTGGAAAATTGCTCTACTCGTTAAGACTGCACTTATGATGACACTAAGCCCAGGTTCAGTAAGCACAATGTCAGAAGCACCTCGTGCGGCATCTGTTGCATCAGCAACTGCTATTCCTATATCAGCCTTCTTCAGAGCAGGGGCATCATTGACACCATCTCCAGTCATACCACAAATATGTTTCTTCTCCTGTAACTTCTTTACTATTTCATATTTGTGCTCTGAAATTATTAAAAAGAACAATTATAATTAAAAATATTCACTGACTGGTAACTTAAAAAAATTAAAAAAACAAAAAGTGATGCATTGGAATATCCAAAATAAACCCACCAGGAAACACTCCAGCAAACCCGTCAGCCTTCTCAATTAACTCATCTACAGGAAGTGAAGCAATTGACGAGTCTTTGTTTTGACCTAGTAAAGCAGCAGAGGGATACATATTTGTCCCCATTCCCAGTCTCCGTCCAGTCTCCTTTGCAATAGCAAGTTGATCACCTGGACATAAATTTTTCTTAAAAGAATTAGATAATGGGATGAAGAAATTATAATTGTTTCATTGACAAAATCTATGAATACAAATGTTACCAGTAATCATCTTGACATTTACACCAAGGTTAAGTGCCCTGCGTATAGTCTCTGCACTGTCATGCCTGGGAGGATCAAACAGCGACAACAAACCAACAAACTCCCAAGGCCCACCAGCGCTATCTTTTGATTTCTGCGGCACTGCCTATAAAGGGTCCACAGAAGCATCGGTGAGTAATACTCAATCAAGTGAATTAGAGCGGTCTATATGTAGGTGTAATGCAAAAATGTGGCACTACAAACCTGTCTTGCAACACCCAATGATCTCAATCCACGTTCTGCAAATTTATCAATAATAGCATGAACCTTCTTTTTAAGATCTTCCTTGCAATTGCACAGGGTCAAGATCTGAGATAACATAAGAATAATGTCAGTAATCAGATCACTTTTGTTAAAGACGCACAAAATAGGCTACTTATTAAGATATAGACATCAAGTTTACAAGTTACCTGTTCAGGGGCACCCTTACTAGCTCTATGCCAGTTTCCGTCAGCATCAATGAATGTTAAGGCAGTCCTCTTGTCCACAGGATTGAATGGAAAGAAATGCACCTCTTTAATTCCAGCTCGAGCCTAAATAACATAAAATTCATTATGAGATTATTTTCTCCCTTCTCCAAATGGATATATTACTATATGACATAAAAGAAGATAATATATCACAAACCTCCTTGGGATCAGCTAGGGTTCCAACTATTGCTGCATCAATGGCATCTTGGTTTTCTGTCCTGGAAGCTCTTGCGGCACAAAGTAGCACAAAATCTTTATCCATGCCTTTAGCGAAAACCTCGATTAAATTTTTATCAACAGTCAGCTTGTTGAGGGTCAGTGTTCCTGTCTTATCACTGCAAAGAACATCCATTCCAGCCATCTCTTCTATAGCTGTCATTCTCTTGGTGATGGCACCCTGCTGTGACAGTCTGTGTGATCCAATAGCCATCGTGACAGAAAGGACTGTGGGCATAGCAATAGGAATGCCTCCAATTAAGAGAACCAGGAGATTGTCAATTCCATTCCTGTACTTCCTGTGTTGAATTGGGTACATGACTATGATCTCAACAATCATTCCAACAGCAATGGAACAGATGCAAAAGTTTCCAATTGCTGTGAGAACTTTCTGAAAGTGCCCAACTTGGTTGGTGCTATCAACCAGATGTGCAGCCTTCCCAAAGAAAGTATGAACTCCAGTAGCAATGACCACAGCTTCAAGTTCACCTTGTTTACAGGTAGAACCAGAGAAAACTTCGTCATAAGGATGCCTGGTCACTGGAAGCGATTCTCCTGTGAGGGCAGATTGATCAATCTTTAAGGGATCGCCCTCAAGAAGACGAGCATCAGCAGGCACAATATCTCCTAGTTTGATACTGATTATGTCACCAGGAACCAGAATAGCAGCATCCTGCTCACTCCATCGACCATCTCTAAGAACCTACACATCGACATGCCACATTAGAAAAGTAATACTAATAATTAAGTACTCCTCTCATCCATATGTTCTTGTACTTTTAATTTATGGCAGAACGAAAAATGTCAATAAATACCTTGGTTTTGGGAGCCAGACCAGCCATAAGTGCTGCAGCAGCATTTCCAGCATTATTCTCTTCAACAAAACTAATGGTGGAGTTAATCACGAGCAAGCAGATAATACCAACGAAATCTTGCCAATCTGGAGGCTTTCCACTACCATTCGCCAACGCGATAGCCATAATAGCTGCAGCTTCCATGACCCATGACAGCGGATTCCACATAAACCCAAGAAACTTGAGAAACTTGCTTTCCTGTAATAAATTACAATTTAAACCATGAGAAGCTTAAATACTACTCCCTCCGTCCCCCTCAATTGTTTACATTGGAGGGGGACACGGAGACCAAGACAATATATGATCAAACTAAAATTCACAAGGAGTCAACACATGCATGCAGAAACACTCTGTGACAAATGAAAATACCTTCTTCTCTTCCAATTTGTTGGGTCCAAAGATCTCGAGCCTGTTGGCTCCTTCGTCTGTAGATAATCCTTCCCGAGTACATTTCAACTGCTCAAACACTTCCTCGATCGGAATCTTCTCCTGTTATTAAAACCATATAATCTCATTTGGTTACTACAATATCTCCAGTATAAACAACACAGAGGCAAATCACAAATGGATTAAAACCAGACTATACAACTTTTTATTCAAAGTTAACAACGTTAAGTAGCAGAATCATCCTGACAATTTTTACTCATCATTCATGATCAATACTAGTATACTGTTTATAACTAATTCTTACCTTAATATCTTAAGAACTTATAGCCAGTAATTATGTATATTATTATATTTTAAAAACAGATCAAATTTTAAAAACAATAATATCAGCCATAAAAATCTCCCAAATTTTAAAGTCAAATCATGAATACACCCTTGGGCCTTGGTCCATAAACAAACGGAGTGCTTTTGACTATCTGGCACGAAGTTCAAGGTACATCGTACATATACCCGCAATTATCTCGATTTTTCTTACATAAATATTACTCCAGCATTTATTGTCAGATATTTAATAAAACACAGAAATTCAAATTATTTGTCAAACAAATCAAATCGAAATAAGGAGGATAGACAAAGGGGGTCATGAGAGTAAAAGAAATGAAAGTAAAAGCACAACGGCCACGGAGTTTGGACCAATAGAACAAGGCTGGGTTTACAAATAAGATAAGTAGAATGTGCTATGTCTTGGAGCAGGGTCCCTCACGCCTGTCCTGTTAGCGCATCCCAAAAAAGTCTTCTCTAGGGGTATTTTTGTACATGTCCAAAACTCTGGTGGTAAAACGAGAAATAACGATAAAGTAACAGTATGTTGGAGGAAAGTGACAAAACCCACGAGTCACAAGTCAGTCAGACGCCTTTTACAAAAGGTTAATGTTAAAGTGAGGGTACCACGGAAAAGTACCGCAACTGTACATACATCTGCTAAACCGACAACATTATACATAAAAAAAAAAGGTTAAACCGGTGTCCGAAACAGTTTACACATACCTCGATTAATCACATAAAATTATCGAGTAACTATTTCTTTAACGACTCAGGAACGAAAAAGAGCCTCGACTTTTAATAGGATAATTGGTGTGTCCCGGAGTTCCCGAAATCTAGTAAACTTTTCAATAAATTTTTCAAATTTCTAAACACAAGTCTTTTCCGCTTATAATTAGGATATATATACAGCCGCACCATGTGTGGATACATGTGTGACCAGAGAAACCAAAATATCTAAAATTTATCTACGGCATAGAATTGTTCAAAATGAGATTTAATGAAAGGGAGGGTCAGCAACTTGTAGAGGATAGATTAGATGAAGGGAGAGGTAGATTTATATTTATGTCACTAGCACAGAAAGAAAGCAATAAAATAAATAGTGTGTGTGTGTGTGTTTTATGATGAAGCTTGTGTGTGTAGCCGGAAGTCATGCAAGATCAACTAGACACAAAATCAGAGAAACTTATAAGCCAAATAATGAGCTAAATCCACACCAGATCGCATACATGAAGATGATGATTACAAACTTATGTACGTAATGAGGTAGCTAGCAAAGGGGGATCATAATGAGAAAAGAATTACCAGATCAACGGTCTCATTTTTAATCTCTTCAAGACTGATGCCCATTTTGTATGTCTACGAGTTATTGATTTGATACCACCGCCAACAGCAACGAGTTAAGGGAGAGATATGAAAAGAGAGAGGGGGTGACTATAGGAGCATAGTCATTGAAGAAGAAAGAAGAGTTCCCAGTGAGTCTCTCTCAGATGAGTTTGAGATGTCTCTGCTTCGCCTCATAGCCCTCTTTATATTACTCGCCTACTCTCTTCCCTCTTTAATATTCATTTTTTTATTAGTACTGTACAAAGAGGTAAGACTTTATTGTTGTTTTTTTCATTTTTTTCTTACCAGGCAGTTGTTTTAGTTTTAAATTCCCTCCGTCCTACCCAATTATATAGACCGTATGAACGCGAAATCAAGAAAAAAAATTATGTAAAGTTATATAAAAGTGGGTAAAGTGGTGGTATCTATTTATATCTAATAGATTTGATTAGTGAATGAAATTCAAGGGTGTATTGGATTGGGATTTTAAAACTTTTTTTTTTCATTAATGAAATCGGAGAATATTCGATTGAGATTGTTTGAAATCCATTAAAATCTTGGGGTATTCAATTGGAATTTTAAATTATGTTACAAAATCTGGTGGTATTCAATTGGAATTTTGAATTATATTTTAAAATTTGATGGTATTCAATTGTGATTGTTTAAAATCTATCAAAATCAGATGGTATTCAAATGCTGATGGATTTTTTTAGATATCATAAAATGATGGATTTTATGTTTTTCTCCAGTGTATTATAAGTTTTTTGAAATCTCATCAAAATCCATGAGATTTTGAAACATTGTGCTTAAATCTTATCTCACTCTGCCACATTTTATCAAGAGTCCGCACAAAATCAAAATCACATACAATCCATTAAAATTCATAAACTAAAAACAATCCATTAAAATCCTAATCGAATACAAGTAATGGACATTTATGTCATTATGGATTAGAAGAGTATTAAAATTCATATCGAACTGTCTGTTCCAAACGTATACAACATGATGACACAGAGGTAATAATATAATATTATAAAATAGGAAAATTTTGATAGTTTAGAATTATCAGTTTTATATGAAATTCAACACTTTATGTCATGTTTTATTTGTTTAAGTTAAAAATTTATAAGAAATTACTAGAATATGAATCATCACTTTAGGTCATATTTTATTTGTTTAACTTAAATTTTTATTGAAAAAATTTGATAAACTTGCTTAATTATTGGCTAAAAATATTTGATTAAATTAGATATATAATAGATTGTGTAAAATTTAATGAACCCGTAAATTGTTTTGATTCGATTATAGTTACTATATTCATTAGTTATATTTTAAAATTGGTATTTTATTATTATTTTAAATTATTATATATTAAATATATTTGTTTCAATATAGTAATTGATGTGGAATTTTACATGTCCTTATTGCAGTTGAATTTTTTTTAAATAATTTCTAATTTTATTTATAATATATATTAATTATTTTTAGCTAAGTATATTAACGGACTGGAGATACTCTAAAAAATCTTTTTATGATAATTTAGACAAAGTTAATTGCACATTATTTCTTTTGCTTTGCTAAATACTATCATTTTTGATTGTGTGATTAGATATTAGAATTATGAACTAGATATATAATTATTGATATAAAATATTTATATATTAAACTTAAGGAGTGTTATTGCATTAATAAATTTTTTGGATGGAACACGATCACTCAATCAATTAAGTGATCAAGTATATTTTCTCATAATGTGCAAGACCTAATATTTTTTGACCGAAATTTTAAAACAGCAACTTGAATTATTACTATGTTATGTTATTGATAGTTGCAGCGGTGTAGTATTTTCAAATGAAAGAATACATTTTATAAGAAGTAACATGATCCATGAGTTTGATTAGTAAGTATATATCAGGAGTCCGATTTAACATTAATCGAGCCGAATATTTTAGTAAATAAAACTTCAAAATCCAACTTAATCAGCTCGTGTGATTCGTTAAGGTTCATTAAAGAGTAAACAAATGACCCCTGGGATGTTCTTTTATTAACCAACCTGAAGTTTATTTACAGTAACGGTGTCAGCGGTAGATTCTAAAACAGTAAATAACAAACGGTAAATGTCGAGAGAGAGGAGCTCTTCTGGCCGCTGACCTGTCGGTTGCTAACACGGAATCAAAACGTTGTAACCTCACGCCGTCCAAAATGCGGTGTATCTACCTGTCCTCAGTTTGATTCTACAATGCTCATTTTGGCCCCGTGATTAAGCTTCGCACCTATACATGTTCTCTTTTCTAACTGCAAGTTCAATTTTAAACTAAAAAAGAAAAAAGACAATTGACTATTGATTTAGTTTTTGAAGGGAAATATTATATCCAGAGCCATCTTTTAATATCCAGAGTAATTTGCAAGAATTTGTATTAAAAGTGTATAATTTGTGTAGATGTAAGGGAGCTGAGAATTGAATATGCTCTGTAATTAAAAATGTTGTTCTGGATTTAACATTTTCTTTTTTGGATAACATTTTAAAAGTATCTCTGACATTATTTGTAGAAAATCTTTTAAAAGAATCTACACCAGTGTCAGTAAATTAATTAAATCTGTATTATAACTTTAGGGGTATTCAATTGTAATTGTAAAAGATATTCTTTTATTTATGATGTATGGGATATTCAACTCAGATGTTAAAAAATGTAACAGTATTGGGAGGCATTCAATTAGAATTTTAAATTATTCTACATAATTTGATGGTATTTAATATGAATTTTACATTATATTTAAAAATTCGATGGTATTCAATCAGATTTATTTAAAATTTATTAAAATCTGATGATATTCAAATACTGATGCAATTATTGGATTTCATAAAATGATGGATTTTGTGTAATTGTTCATTATATTTTATGTTTCTTAAAATTTCACCAAAGTCCATGAAATTTGGAAGTATTGTACTTAAACTTTAAAGAATACATATCAATTCTACGACATATTAAAAATTAGTATAAAATTAAAATCAAATACAATCTATTAAAAATTTAAGTATATAATCAATTAAAATTTCAGTTGAATACATCCCTTAAACTCGTATGTCTAGAAATTTGGTTGGTCAGTCTATAACTTGTTATAATTAATGACATCTTTTATTCGTATATCAATTAACTAGAAGGGACTTAATTATTATGATTATGAAAGGTGATTGCGGTGTGTCTTCACGAGCGCACATTATCAATTATTTTTTATTTGACAGAAATTTTTAACCATATAAAAAGATTGTTATTATTAATAAGTAAAAATTTATCATTTAACCGAAAGAGATCGGTGGTGTGTGTTTATGAATACCCTGGAACCTGGTGAAAATATAATGAGTTACTTAACTATTTGTATTAGTAATTATGTGTAATCTAATAAATGATTGTTTTATTGTAATGGACTAGAAATCCAGGTCTTCTTGTTGAATAAAATGAAAAGTAGATTGAGTTTATACACGGAGTGAGAAACTTTTTTAATTAGTGAAATAGTGATGGATCTCTTATTAAGTTAGATTTAAAAAATTAAATAAACAGTGTCATATTTTATAGGGTGATAAAAAATCTCATTCTAACTGAAATTTGGGTAACTATTTAAACTTATACGTATGTATCTTACTTAATTTTAAAACTTATCTTCTTCTTTTTCCGCCAGAAAATGAAACGATTTTATTAAAACCGCAAGTCATCCAACACTATATATATGAATATATTCAAAGTGGACATCTCCCACTCGCCATATACGATCAGTTCCTGGACAATGATTTCTCGCTATAAAGTGAGCAACCTTGTTCTCGGATCTTTAACAAATCTAAAACATACGCTTTTGTTACTTAAACTTGCTGGTAAATCTCGGCATTCCTGCACAACTCTTCCCAGATACGATCCACATGATATATATTGAGTTGCATATAGGCTGGACTGCTTGCAAACAGTCGGACTTCACAATTGTACCATTACGGTCATTATATTTTAACCCATCTTAAAACTTCTCTAATGCTGATAACTTCTGCCAAATCTGAACCTAGCTTACTCTCAAGCTTCTTGAATGTGTTTCAACTAGCTTAACTTCGTGATTCCGAACAATAAAAGCATGACTATAGCTGTTGGTGTCGTCAAAGAAGGTAGCATCTGCATTGATCTTACCTCTCTTATATACGGGGGTTTGCGAGTATTCGTCACCATCGTTCTGATTCATGTAGGCCATAAAACGATCGAAGGCTCTATCTTGAATACTATTCCACTAGTTGATAATAGATTTCAAAACTTGTCTTAAAGAGCTCATTTTTAAGACCGGTTTTTACAGTAAAAACTCTATAAATTAATAATGTCGGGACCGAAGAAATTTCTTAATTTAGAGAGTTATTAATTTATCCATAAATTAATAATTATTAATTTAAAGAGTTTTTAACCGATTATATTGTGCATACCAAACAAAAAGACAAATTAGTCTATTTCTCTTAGAAATTACATTGCAGCGAACCTTGGGAATCAACGTAAAATGTAAATTAATAACTACTGTGTTCATATATATTTGAAATCAATAACGACAACGTAAATTGATCATATATATTGGAAATCAATCATGACTTTTGAAGTATTGTACAGTAAATGTAATATATTTCAATCGAGTGTAATATATTTTTTTTCAATTGCTATAAATTAATTTATGATTTTCTTGGAACCGAAATTTATAAAAGGATCTCCCGAAAAATTATTATCTTATTATTTTATCGAGTTTTTCAATTTTTTACCTTGGCCCAAGTCGGGACCAGACAGATTTATTATTTTAGAGAGTTTATTAATTTAGCGAGTATTAATTTAAAGAGTTTATACTGTATATAGAAATAAAGATTACTAAAACATAAACACCTCTCTAAAAAAAATTAATATAATATATATATAATATAATATAATATAATATAATATAATATAGCATATATATAATGATTAAATAGAAATCAAATTTAGAATATCATAGTGTTGGAATTTTTTGAATTTATAAAATTTGAACTTCAGTTATAAATTATATATGCTTACTTATATATTTATTTCGCTTCCCTATCAGTTACACACGCTTCTAGGTTATGCACAAAGGTTCAAGACAAAACATGTTTAAGTTCAGAATTAGGTCCTGATATAGAGTTAATTAAGCTGGAATGGAAAGAGTACAACTTACTCGGTTTATGAATAAAAGTAACATCATCAAATGCATCAACAAATTACGAAGATTACTCATTCAATCGGAAAATTTCAAAATATGACTTGAAATTAATCTAAAATCGTTCCTACGATCCGATAAATGTTAAAACCTGTTTTAAGGGGCTGTTTGGGTGAATTTAAAATAAGTATTTCTTGATTAAAGTAAAAAAGTGAATTAAAAGTTAGAAGTAATTAAGATTTATAAGTGATTAAAGTGTTTGGGAAAGAAGTGGAAGTTCCGAAAGAAAAGCTAACATTTGTAACTTCTTTTAACTTCTTAAAGAAGTGCTTTCTTACATAACCAAACAAGCACTAAATGTCATTTTTCAAGTTGCAATAGAACATAATAATTTTAGGTTTAACGCATTGCAAATTTCTGCCAGCCTCTTCAGACCTCAGGCGGGTGGTAACTACGAGCCGTTTACCAACCTTTTAGATAACATATAAAAATTCAGCAGACAATCCTCCGACTGTTCGTGTGTTTCGATCGGCATGGAGAGAAGGCAGCGTTTTACAGCGACCAAAGTAACAAAATCAGAAGTCCGAAGTAGAAGACGGTAATAAAATTTTAGACTGAAATCATGTGTGAAGCCAAAGCAACGGCATGTGAACATGAATAAATAATAGAAATATATTATATACATGCTTGTTTTCTATAATTAGATTCCAATAAAGCGTGGGAAACGCCATGAAAAGCGGGGAGAATTGTGCTTTAGCTGCACCATTAACTCTTAATATCTAACTAAATAACAACACAATGGTTTGCCATGGGGGGACCTTTTTACAATTTCACCGTACTTGTGCAATGTATTCTTAGGCATTCACATGACGTAAAATTAAAACAGATATCTCATGTTTAAAAGATACAGTAGGTTTTTCACTAGACTACTTAATTACGCTATGTTATTTAAATTAATAAAAACATTTATCCCGTATCTAAAAGATCTCAAGTAAAGGTTTTTCGTCAATTGTGAATAGGTGTTAGCTAGTACATAATACTAGCCTACTAGGTATATGTGTCTTTCCACCGTATTGTGGGTGTTGAGGACATTTTTTTAACATAAACACTATACTATGAAATAAAAAGATAATATAAATTTATTTTCCACAAAATAATAGAAAAATTGCAATATAAATAGCATTCACATTTTTTCGCGAAATTCTCAGACTAACTATTGATAGACGAAAAAAAACTGTATCCGGTGATTTATTTTGATAGTATGGAAATTAATATGAAATTAACAATATATTAACATATGACAATGTATAAAATTTGGAAAATTTGTTTCTTTTTTTAACTTCCTCGCAGTATTTTTTAAGATTTGAGTAAAATTAATATATGTTTAGAAATAATTGAAAATATTTTAATATATATCTTAAAAATATTAATTTAATTATAAAATAATTTCTGTAATAATACGTGAAAAAATGTCTAACTACGGACATAAAGGAATAATGTATAAATGATGTGTTTCCGTTCTTGTATCAAAATTTTAAAACACTAATTTTAAGAAGCAAAGCTGTCCCTCTCATGCAAAGCAATCAGTTGGTATTTTTAAATTAGTCCAAATTAAGAAGTAAACCCTTCTTACGCCACCGCACTATTATTTAAATTATCTCTCTTGTGTAGTTACATGCATGATGTGCATATTTTACAGCTGAGTTTGTTTTTATTTACCACAATTATTTCATTATTTTATTACATATTTTTCTTATGTGATAATGTGAACAAAATGCAACTGAAAGAGTACTCCAACTTCCACCGGTAATTATTTCTTTTTACCGACTGATTACTCCGTTGCGTGGGGTAACTATTTTTAATTAGCAAATGAACAAAAAGGGCACTTTGGGATTTTGAGACCTTTATCAGATAGTTTTGTGAAACTATGAACACTTTACTTGTTAGGAACGATTTTAAGATTATATTTAAATATTCGCATATCAGGAACTTTCTAATTTCAACTCTTAGGTTGGAAATGTTCGCTCAAAAAAATGCAGAAATGTCTAAATTTTGATTATTATTTACCGGTAGATCTTCTTTCAGGTTGGCACTCTGCCACTCTCAACTCCGAATCCGATTTAAAATATACAACAGTCAACGAATTATTTGATGAAAAATATTTGCAATAATGCAGAGTATACAGGTCTGTTGCGGATGTAAGGGGTCCCACGTAACTATTTACCTACTCGGATAGTATTAGTATATATGTCGCCAAGTCTCAACAATAACTGCCGGTTCTTTCTGTGTGAGGCCCTCGTTTTGAAACATCTCTTTTACTCAACACGTTCTTTTTCTTTTTTTTTGACAAAATACAAATTCATTCCATTAAATTAAAACAAGTCTAGTCGGGACAAATCCTCAACTGACAATGCAATCAGGTTGATAAACAATAAAATGAGTAAAACAAATAGCCGCATTGTTTCCAAACTGCTTAACACACTGAATCCAAGGATTCTTAAAACTGAAAATGAATACAAAGGCTTCTCGAGTAATCCAGCCTACATCAATCCCGAAAATGGTAACTTCACAATTGACCTTCACAATAGTTTCATGGCTGTTGCGGTGTTCAGGCGACTCAATTGTAAAAACTAAGTAATGAGAAACAAGAGTCCTCGAATAATAAACAACTATAATTTGTGAAAGGTGAGCACATGCGATCGCCGCCGTTCCAAGCATACTATAGCTATTTACATGCCGGGAGTCAGCTATAGACATGTCGAAAGTATTAATGATGCGATAAGCCAGATCTCCCAAAACTCCATCCCAATCATTCTTATTGATAACACAGAAAGACATAACCACAAATATAACAACACAGAATCACCCAAAAATTGGGTACTAAATCAACACACGCCAAAAGATGAGACGGGAAAATACAATCGGACCTTTGATTTTAAAAGATCTGATTTATTCAGAAAACAATTAAGCCCAAGCTCAAATACGAAACAGATCTGAGAATAAAACTCGATTGGAATCTTCGAGGTTTAAGCAACACTCGATTTTATTGAAAAACAAAAAACTGGTAAATAGTGGAGAAGATAGGAGAACGAAAAGGATTCGGTGGATGAAGAAGATGAAGGTGAAGAATGAAGAAGTGACGGCTAGTTTTGGGAGTCGACTCTCAAAACCCTAATTTGAGAGAGAATATACTCTGCACATTTATTTAGTGCTTGCTTGATCATTAAAAAAAAACTTTGATATTAAGGTGACGTTTGGCTGAGTTTAAAGATAAATATTTCTTATTTAATGTAAAGAAGTGAAATAAAAGTGAAAAGCAAGTTAAAACTTATAAGTGATAAAAGTATTTTGGTAAAGAAGTATAAGTCATGAAACAAAAATCAGTGTTCTTAGCTTTTTATAAGTACTTTACATAAGCGGTACAAATAAGTACTTCTAACTTATAAACTGAGAAGCAGAGATTTTAAGCCGGGCCAAACACCCCCTAAATAACTTCCTCCGTCTTATCGTACATGTTTTTTTTAAGAAAAATGAATATTAAAAGATAGGGTAATGAGATATAATTTTATCTCATATATTATTAATTATTGTATTGAAAAATAGAATAGAGTTGAGTTTAAAAACATCACAAAAGATTTAGTGTATTGAAAAAATTAGAATAAAGTTTAAAATCATGATCTTGCACTTTAACTTGTTTTCGTCGAGATTGGTTTATATTACTAGTATATGATTTTGTGGTATCCGAAGGTATCTCTTATTAATTTTACGTATTTGTGGGAAAAAAAATAATTGCGTTTGTTTATTTTATGTCTGGATTTTGTTGGACCTAAGTGGTATGCATTTGCTAATTTTATGCTTTATCTTCCGTAATACATTTATTTGAATTATTTCCTACATTTATGATTATAAAACATAATTTTATTCTATATTAGACTATTAGTCAAAGGTTGAATGGAAAGGCGGGTGGGTGCTGGGGAGTGGGGGTTGACGCTAGGGAATAGGGATCCTCCGGATAAGCCTGGCTTTTCTTCACGTGTAAAATAAAGAATAATATTGTATTTTAAATTATTTATTTTGTTTTTTCTAATCTGTTAAAAAAGTATTTAATCTTTTGTTGAATATAAATTCATTATCAACTTTTTGATTTACAAAATATATAAATTTCGAAAGTAAGTATATGGAGCAGTTCGAGTAGTGAATGTTTGAACTCTGAACTTATAAAGTATAAAGTATGGAGTACTGTCTCTACAATTCAATCTTAGTTACCAAGACCTTAAAATTATTTAACGCTAAAATAAAATATCATGCTAAACTTTGTGGAATATCTTCCCACTTCATACAAAAGTCAACTAAAGAAGCTATGTACAGGTGATGTTCATATTTTTAATACAATGATGTCCCAGTTTATATTGACTGAATTATAAACAAACGGTATCTAAATATATTAGTGTATGTTACCCAACTGGTAAGCGTTGTTTATAATATAATTTACGAAATGAAGGCGAAAAATAGCCCAAATAATTGGAGCAACTAGTCTTGATATAGCATATTTGTCAGATATAAAAATTACTAAAGGCAGACCTCGCTACCATGATATATTTAGATCTTAGACAAATCATTCAGAGTTTAATATTAGTGTATATGTCTGTGAAATTCATGTAATTTGCAAATGTATGTTGCGTAATATTTTCCTCGTATTTTTTTATCGGCAGATTTGTGTGAGCCTTGAGACCGGGCTTCTCGTGCCACACGTTAATATGAAAGTACAGATATTATAAGGTACTTTGGCTAAATTTATTTCTGAATAAAATATATCAAAATCTATTTTTTTTGAAATAAATTCTAATTGTTTTATCAAATAATAAATATGAAATGATACTGCATTGAACAATATTCTCTACTTTAATCAATAATCGAACGAATATCAATATAATTTTTAAAATCAAACAAAATTCGGTTGATATAAAAATCGGCCAACTGTATCAGCCGAAAATTAATCGGTTAATATCGAATTAATCAATCGAAAGATATTCAAAATATAAAAATTTGTAAAAATTTTGGGAAAATTATAAATATAATTATATCAAAAAATATTAATATTGACTAATGAACTCATTACTCATTAGTTATTTTGATTATTAATCAATTTCCTAATTAATTGGTTAGTCAAATATATCTCTCATTAGTTTCACCTTCTTTTTTTTTTTTTCCCAATTTATGATACAGCGTCGCGACATGTTCTCTCCTCAACGATGCGGAAACACCACTTGATAAAAGAAACGCAAATATGAAACTAAAAAACACGCCAACTAGGCGCAGTAGCCATGTTAGTACTTGATAGAAAGAGGTACAGAGCATTAATGATTTGGAGGTCCTACAAACGGAGATTAAAGAGTTCTAGTCGGAGCATGTTCTCGGGCCATGTGCCACTCTTGTGTCTCGATTAGGCTTCCCTGCTGTTGCTACTAGCAAGTACTACTAGCACTCTGTACTTATCAATTATTCAATCCCATTTAAATAATTCATTTGATGCAGTTTTTTTAATTTATTATTTACATACTACCGTTGCATTACATTTTTGTATTATATAATACAACTCTGGACCGTATTTTAATATTTGCAGTAAAAGACACTGCCCTGTTTTTTAAGCAATGGGTCGCATAGATAGGGTAGTAAAATACACATTAATTTCTTGACTAATAATAGTGTAGACTAAAATATTGGTTATTTTCGTAAATCATTAAAAGAGCACATGACCTGATTTCACAGTACTATGCAACTTACGAGTCTTCCTTTTTCTCATCGTTGAGTTACCGTGGGCCCGAGCTTTTAAGCTCGACGTTACAAGTTAGAATCACTTCTTGTATTCTTTACTGTATTCTTTGGGTAAAAAGTTAAAGAAATACTTATAAAAGATTTAGAATATTAGCTTTTATTTGATGATTTTATTTTATGACTTATACTTTATTTCCAAACACTTTAATCACGTATAAGTCTTAATTTATTTCTAACTTTCACTTCATTTTTTATTTTAATCACTTATAAATCTTAAATTTTTTTTATTTAAGCAAGAAGTAATATAGAAGTGAGAAGCAAATTAAAGCTTATAAGTGATTAAAATGTTGGAGAAATAAGTAGAAGTCGTGAAACAAAAGCTAACATTCCTAACTTTTTAGAAGTGTCTCTTGACTTTTTACACAAACGATACAAATAAGTGCATCTAACTTATAAATCGAGAAGCTAGGTTTAAAGGCTAGCCAAACACCCCCTTATTTTAAGTTAACTCAAACGATCTCATAATTTAAAATTAAAAAACTTGAAAGCGGAAATGTAATAAAATGTTAACATTCGTCATTCTAACTTAAGGTGTGGAACAGAGTCTACAAGTCTACCTATGGATGCCTCTCTTGGTTTTATCAATGTTATCTCTTTGGATCGAGATAAATTAATCAATTATTGCTTTAATTAAAAAAAAATACATATTATTCTGGGTAAGGGGGTCGGAAGATCTGTATCTGCCCTATGTTGCTTACCCTTGAAATGAGCTTTCTGTTTCATTCTTGCAGTATACATTTCTGTTTTTTGAGGTTGAATGAGATATCATATAAAAAAAAAAAAAATCAGAGATCGATAGAATAAAATTTAGTTCAAGCAATAATATTTCTGGATTTTGATTATGTCAATTGCCACGTAAATACAATGTCGTAGTGATAGCAGGTACTTCCACACAATAAAGGTTGCTTGAGAGGAACTAGTATGTTAAGTTTATAAAACAGACCAACACATAGCTAATTACGTCGAATACTTATTGGTTTAATAGCTACTTCACTTAAAACTCTCCAAATAAAGCCGATGGTCTGACGTTATCATTTTAAGCATGATTACTAAAGTAGTAAAGTGTAATTTGTCATCAATCCACTCCCTTAATCTGAATAAAACTATGTAACATTAAAGCGAATGTTTCCAACAGAAAGATAACAAACCTAGTACATTTGGTAAGTTCGTGATCCTTTTTGCTCCTTTATGTTTTAATTTTTGAAACTCTTATCGTCATGCATTTACCAGAAATATGATTTAATTACTCGACGATTTTAACTCCAACTCTTGTATTGTACTTGTTCACGCCTTGATAAATAGACCAGTACCAGAAAGCAACCCAACACATGATTCGACCTTTACGATAATTAGCAAAATTTTGCCCTAGCAAAAAACAAAGGACTAGTCTACTTTTAACCTAATTTCATGTGAAGCCTTGAGTTCTATCTTGATAGCTTTACGTGAACGACAATTCCGAAAGGGTCCGGTTTTGATTAATATATCAATTTTTATTATGTAATCGTAATAGCTGAAACAGCCGTTTGGGGGATCATCTTAATTTGCCTCTTACCATTTATAAGAGACATGAATTACCCAAGCAAATATTATTCCGTGCCTCTTTAAAAGTGCAAAATTGTCACTTCTTGATACACAATGGTCATATATTACTAAAATCCGCTAAATTTTAATTGTCACCCGTGCGTTGCATGGGTTATAAACTTACCGGCATCGAAGTGATTAATGAATCATGTTAAAGTTAGCTGTCAATAACGGTGAAAAATGAACAATGTTTTGAAAAGCAGATAGAGTGTTAGTGTACATCCTTGGTCGAAAAAGGGATGTTCAATTAATTTTGGTCATTTTCTTCTTCGAAAAATGGAGACAGGTAGGAGAGACATGATAATAGAGGGACATGTTTGCTAGATTCTGGAATAGTAGAATGGTAGGGAAATGATCTGTTATGGAAAGTATAAAACACCAAACACAGACAGCACTATCAATACCTTAAAAATGGAGGCTTTAAAGTTACATAAAGCCCAGCCCAAAAGAGTATACTAACCCTACAGATCTAGATGCTCTCCATTTAACTGCATAACAAGAGATGCATTACTTCAAATAAAAAGTAAAATTAATAAGAGATGCATTTTAGCAACCGACAAATGACAAATAATTTAATTTGCACTTGGAGGACTTTTTAATTCGTTTTTACTCTTTAAATTTACGTTTCAGGTATTTCTACTATTCATAATACCGGATATAAGATACGTCCCGTACAAACTGTCTAGCTGAGAATGTTTCTTGACGCTTTGGTCCTTACACTGTTTGCACAAGGTTAGAATTTCCACTCCTCGGAAATCGTATTTCACTCATGACTCGGATCCCTTAATGATATTATCTACGTCCGTACCATTTCTTGTAAAATAGATCTCGCATCTAACCAAGTCTTTGAGATAAGAGTGAAGATTTGATAGAACAGTTTCAAAAATTAATAAAAGAGTGTTGGGACAACAAAATAACAAAAAATATTACTAAATACCAAAAGTTTATTTAACAATATATATACATAGGAATCGGAATATACCATATTTTATTATAGAAAAATAATTTTTATTTTCAAACTAGCCTAAATTTTTTGATATATATATAAACGATATTCCTTTGTAAACATGTATTTCTATCCAAATTATTATGTTACTTTTAATGATTAAATAAACTAATTTTTCAGAAAAATTTAATTATTTTGGCTATTATAGTATAAGATAAGATAAAATAACGCCATTAAATTGGAAATGTAGTAAAATATTGGGAGAGGGTGACAAATCTATTCAGTTAAGCCGCATCCACCAAGGGCTTCAAGACCTACATAACAGGCCCATGAAACTTCACCCAATTCTTCAACTCTGACTGCCATAAAATCATTTACATTTTCTTGGGCTAGTTTAAAACCCAAATCGCAGCAATTACAATGGGGCACTATCAAATTAGAGATAATACAGATTTAAATTGCGAAAATAGATTCTGTCCAAAAAAGAAAATTGCAAAAATAAACTTATCAACAAAAAATTAACATATATCTTCTATAAAGAGCTGGTCAAAATGGGAATGAAAAATTAATTCGAACTGATTAATTCGTCCATTTTTTCTTGAAAAATTCATTTTTCAGAAACTTTATTTTTCAAAAAATTTATCATCTAACACCTAAATACATTAATCGAAGGATGGAAACTCTATTTTTCGAAAAATTTATCATCTAACCCTAAATACGTCTAAAAAAAATTAGAAGATAAAATCCTAGTAAGCAAGAAAAGAACTTTCTGGAAAAAAGATAAGAAATGAAAATATAATTGGATATTGTCCAGATGAAAATATAATTGAATATTGTCATAAGAACTCATTTTATGATACACTTTCCTTCTATCAAGATTTCTTTGAAAGAAAAGATAACATTGAAATCACAAAAAAAATAACATAATAAGTTCCTATTACATCAAATAATTTTTCCTACCTTAATTTTTAATTATAATTATCAATATGATATATGAAAATGTAAGTATACATTTAATCAAAGAATGTTTTTTGATTATATACTATAATTTTATGATGGAACGAATAAAATTACTAGATACAATCAAATTCAGTAGCTAAAACACATTAATTCAGAAAAATTCGATAATTAGCCCATCATATGTGAAATTTATTGTCTATTTGAGACACAAAAAATTAACTTTTCAAGCTCCCAATAAATCATAAAAATTGATGACATAAATAAATATAATATATATGATTTTTTATTGGATGACAATGACAACTCTATAAATTTATGAGAAGCCCAATGAATTAGAAAAGTTTATTACACATTGTACATATAAAATATATATGAATCTCGATCGGAAAATAATCATAACTCCTTATATGAATTAAAATATTAAATAAAAAAAGTTAAGTATCAAAAAATGTTTTCAAATTTAATTGACTAAGTATGATTGGTTCAACTCACACTAATAATGATGAAATCCCCGGTATGCACATCAACACCTCATTAGAATGAGTCGTATTTCTACCATATCATTTGGGAAAAAAAAATTGGTGATAGAAGTTGGGGTACGACTACTCGAGTACTCGCTTCCTAAACCCTCATCAGTATTTAATATGGAAAATGTTAGGCTCTTCAAAAAATTTCATAATTTCATATGTCATCTTTTCGTTAGATATCAAGTCATTAAATAGACATAGACGATAGACCCCTACCGTTACATCAACCTCACTAATATAATCATTTCAAATTGACACGTCATGAAATATTTTTTAAAAATAATTTGAAATATTCAGCATTGCCCTTGTTTTAATCCACCTGAAAATTTACTTGAAAAACACCTGAATTTGTTAGTTATAAAAAAAAAAAATACGAAAAACGAAAGAATACGGATTACGGGGTATTGGGGTGGTAGATCTCAGACTAGTGCACAACATATTTTTGTTCTAGACTTCTCCAACCACTCGTTCCTCATTCTTCATCCTCCCCCACAACTAAAAAAACAAAAGCCAAACAAACCCTAATTCCTAATTTCACCACAATCACTCTTATCCCCAATTCCATCGATTCCACTCACACACACACACACACACTTACACAAAAGATTGAGCCGCTACAAGTCTCGAATTGGGTGAATTGCGCATGGGTTGATCGAAAAACAGAGAGATGGAGTGGGACAGTAATTCAGATGTAAGTGGAGATGACGAGGGCTTCTTGTTGAACGACGGTGGGCCCTTTCCGTTTCCGATTGATAGTTTGTTACAACCGGCGCCATGTGGCTTTGTTGTTACCGATGCTTTGGAGCCCGACCATCCTATTATTTATGTCAATTCGGTTTTCGAGATGGTTACGGGCTATTTAGCTGAAGAAGTTCTCGGTCGTAATTGGTTCGTGTTTCTTGCTCTCGATCTTTTGTTTTCGTATTAATTTTCGAAGTTTTTTTGAGCTGCAAATTGCTTATCTGGTATTTACGGATAAATTATAATCGTAGATGTGAAATTTAATTAGTAGTTTGTTTTGTTCTAGATACACTCATGAGTTGTGATGGTATGTGGGATGCTTACTATGTATACCTATTGACAATGGGCTATGAATTTTTTTATCTGTTGTCATTTAAGAATTGGATCATGGATGATGGTTTAATGTTAATAAAAAGCGCGGATAGTAAAAACTACTTAGATGATAATCAAAAGTTGCCCTGTTGTGCAGGGGATGAGTGATTTGAGTTCTCCTGAAAGCTACTTGTTTCACTAATCCACGAAAATACCGAACTACTGTGTATTTTAAGTAATCTACAGACCTCTCATAAGAAATTGTGACATAGTTAACTGTTATAAGAACTAGTCTGTGTGTGGAAGTTAGTGATGCTGAAGATTGAAGTATGTGAGGTGCTTTATTTTTATTTCTATTAAAAATATAGTTTACAGCATTCTTAATTATTTAGTAATAATACATGATAAGTAGCAGTTAAATGGTTGTGACCGAGCCTTTTAGATTTTTGTGCTTTCTTGTTGAAACTTTGTTTATTGGTAGCTTTGCCATATCTGCGCCATGTGAATGATGTGGCATCCCTGTAAGGTCTAATCATAACAGTGTCATCATTGCTTTAAGAGACAAGCACAAGGATGCCACCCTGACACTGCATGGCCTTACGACAACACCAAGGTTCATGCTTAGACTTGTGTGAACAAGAGTTAAAAGAAAAATGACCTAATTCTGGTAGAATTACAAGAGTGTGTTTACTTTGATAACATCCTCCGTCATTCTGTTACAGAGTGGGGTGTGAGAAGGTATTGAATTAGGGGAGTGCAGAAATGAATAGTATGATTCAAGCAAATGACAGTTTAATCTTAGTAAAAGGTCTGGATATTAACATTTAACTAGATGATAAACAGAGAATTGAACTGTTGCCACACGATATGTTTATTTGGATTTCTCATGGAAACTAATTTTTGCTAATATCCATAGATAATAAATTGTTTTTTAAGTTAACTGATGTTATCAGCTGTCATAACTCATAAGAACTAGTCTATGTGGAAGATTGATACAGAAGAATGAAGTATGTGACGTGCTTACTCTTAAACGTTCAGTGTACATTATCTCGATTCTCTGTATGATACATGATAACTATCGGTTAAATTTTTGTGATCAAGTCCTTTATAGTTTTTCTTTTTTCGAGTTGAGACTATTGTCTATATTGGTATCAGGGCTATCTAGGTGTTGCCATATCTGTGCCATGCGAATGATATAGCGTCCCAGTAAGGTCTAATCACACAGTTTCTTCATTGATTTAAGAAATGAGCATACTGCTGCAGCCCTCACACCACATGGCCTTGCAGCGACACCAAGTGTCAAGATTAAAATAGTTTGAACTGGAGTAAAAAAAATTAGACTTGATTTACACATATTTCAAGAGCGTGTTTACTTTTGACATATTCTCCTCTGTCATTTTCTGCTGATTGCTTGATCTTTTACTTCGTACCTCGCTACTACCAGTTCAATTTGCTTACAAGGAGAATAAGTGTTGGAAACCGCTCGAGACTCTTTTTTCTTTATTGTGTTTGTTATCAATGCTATCCAATGGAGCTGGTCTTAGGAAAATCATTGCTCCAGTTGCTATTCACTTGTACTCATTTACTTCGGCAAATAGTCAAGTTATTCTTGATCAGACTGCTCCCTTTTGCTGAGTGCCTGTGTGGCTCACTATTGCTGTGCAGGAACTGCTGCCTGCATCCAACTAGTTGCCTCACTCTATCCGTCGTAAGTTATTGTTTTGGTAGGAGCTAGGAATGAACTGAGCCATAACTCTCATCAGTGGCGTCAAAAACTGTAATACCAGTCTATTAATAATGAATTTCTAATAAGCATAGGGGGAAACTATAATATTAGTATTCTTTTAGGCGTTTCTTTTGAAATACTCCTCTAAAAAATATTATTAATGGTTAATTCATGTTGATTATATGCTGTTAGGCTTCTAAGAGGTAAATTTAAGGAAATTAAATTATTCAGAAATAATTGTAAAGAAGATATAAGTCATGCAAGGGAGGGACCTAGAAGGGGTTACTCTATAATGTCATGTGACAGAGTCTTATTCCATTCCTCTTTGATCTTAGCTTGGAATGACTATATAGACTGACTTTTTGTGTTCAGGTAGATTTTTTAATGGTGATATTAATTTGATCAGGGTTTTGTTTCGTTTTGTGTTGGGCTACTAGGATAGGTTTTAGGTAAACTTTGTACAATGACTAAATAGTAAAGGTTGATAGATTAATATAGCTCAAAAGATAAACTTTTAGTAACAAATGAGATGGCTTAAAATCTTTGATTACTCAACCAATGAACTATATTAAGTTTAAATATCAACATTCAAAAACTACAACAGATTTAACAATATCGATATATGTATATACAAGTTAGTAAGATAAATATTTGTTATTTTATGTAGTATCATGCATTTGGACCCTAAAAAACATATTAGTTGGGTTAAAACATGTAATTTGTTTTAGAAGAAGTTTGATGAAAGTAGATCTTACATAGATAAAGAATAAGTGGATTAGATGTAACGTTTTGTTATTAGTTTGAATGCAGGATTCTAGATAGTATATAATTCTATTTTTAATTAGATATGGGCTTGGATTGTATATTAATTGGATTTTATTTGGAAAAAAAGTGTTTCCAAATATAGGATCCTATTATACAATTAAAGCCAAACGAGAGATATCACTATCATACATGTACTGATATTATGCACACACACACACCACGATCAATTTGCATATCATATGTGATGTGATTTAGAATTTTTTTTATTTTAGTTTGTAGTTTGTATTTTAAGTAGGTTTGTATTGGAGTAAGACCACACACACACACACACACACACACACATATCAGCACTTATGTAATATTTGTAAGTATACTGCTATGCTTGTATATAATAATGGAAAGTTGTAATGTAAAAGCAGAAGCGCCATATGGACATATCTTCGTGGACTGTGATATGGTGTCTAATTTTTGATTAATACTTGACACAGCTAGCCTATCTATACAACTATCTAAAACCCTACGCATAGCTCTTTAAAATCTTGATTTTATCTGTATGTATTTGGACTAAAACCTATCTCATGAAAGCTAATTAAAGTAAAACTTACTAAAATCCACAGCATTGAAGTTTTCACCATTGCAGCTTCTCCGTTGGGAATCATTATTATTACTTTTTGTGCATGTCTGTGTATTTGGTATCTGGTGTACCATTCCTATTCTCATAGTCTCATGTTATCTCTTTATATTTAGCTTTCCTGCAATCTTGAAATATTATTGAGACATTTTTACTTCACTTAGTTCTTTCTGAGGTTCATGTGTGATTTAAAAGGTCATATTTTTGCATTCAAAAGATTACTCACTTGGATAAGCATATGTATTTACCAATTTTCGTGTATGAAATGGTAAGCATTAACTATTACGAGGACTGATGGAAGGGTCACATAACGTTTTTGCGTATTTATTCGAATGAGGCATCGCACCATGTTTTCAATTCTCAGACTATCTTTCGTCGAGTATTTGTCACTGGTTTGTTAATCTGGTTCACTGTGCCTCATGCTTTTTATGCCATCTTTCCCTCATTCCTCTTAGTTGATGATACTTATGGAGGCTTGCCATGTTAATGTTATTTTGGGGTTCTTACTACTTGTGGAAATTTGTGGCAGTCGTTTCTTGCAATGCAGAGGTCCATATGCAAAAAGAAGGCATCCATTGGTAGACTCTTCAGTTGTGTCAGAGATAAGAAGATGTCTAGAAAAAGGGATTGAATTTAAGGGCGAATTGCTGAACTTCAGGAAGGATGGATCTCCACTAATAAATAAATTACGTATGATCCCTATATATGGAGATGATGACACAATAATACATATAATCGGTGTTCAGTTCTTCACTGAAGCAAATTTGGACTTGGGCCCACTGCTTAGGTCTTCAATAAAGGAAGCTGCTAGTGCACAAGATCGTTTTCGTTCTAGTCTTTCTTCTGATCGTCTACTTCAAGATGGGAGCAGGAATATTGCTCACGGGGGTTGTGGGATACTGCACTTGAGTGATGAAGTCTTATCTCATAATATCCTTTCACGTTTGGGTCCTAGAGATATTGCATCTGTTGGCTCTGTCAGTAAGCGGCTTTATATGGTAACAAAGAATGAAGATCTTTGGAGAATGGTTTGCCAAAGTGCCTGGGGTAGTGAAACAACTAGAGTTTTGGAGGCAGTTCCTGGGGCAAAGAGACTAGGCTGGGGTCGATTGGCAAGGGAGCTGACCACTCTCGAAGCAGCAGCATGGAAGAAAATAACTGTTGGAGGAATGGTTGAACCTTCACGTTGCAACTTCAGCGCATGTGCAGTTGGAAACCGTGTGGTTCTTTTTGGCGGGGAGGGAGTCAACATGGAGCCGATGAATGATACTTTTGTATTGGATTTGAATTGCAACAACCCTGAGTGGCGACATGTCAAAGTGAGTTCTCCACCTCCTGGGCGTTGGGGTCACACACTTTCTTGTGTGAATGGATCTAATCTAGTTGTATTTGGAGGTTGTGGGCAACAGGGTTTACTGAATGATGTCTTTGTATTGGATTTGGATGCCAAGCATCCAACATGGCGTGAGATCTCTGGTTTGGCTCCTCCTCTTCCAAGGTCTTGGCATAGCTCCTGCACCCTTGATGGGAGCAAGTTGATTGTTTCCGGAGGTTGTGCAGATTCTGGAGTACTTCTTAGTGATACTTTTCTGCTGGATCTTTCAATTGAGAAGCCAATTTGGAGAGAGATACCCGCAGCATGGACCCCACCTTCTCGACTTGGTCACACACTCTCTGTTTATGGGGGAAGGAAAATTCTTATGTTTGGTGGACTTGCAAAGAGTGGTCCGCTGCGGTTTCGTTCAAGTGATGTATATACTATGGATCTGAGTGAAGATGAACCTTGTTGGAGAAGTGTTACCGGGAGTGGGATGCCGGGTGCTGGTAATCCAGGAGGTTTAGCTCCTCCTCCGAGGCTGGATCATGTAGCTATAAGCCTCCCTGGTGGCAGGATTCTGGTATTTGGTGGGTCCGTGGCAGGGCTTCACTCGGCCTCACAACTCTATATACTGGATCCAACAGAGGACCAGCCTACATGGAGGATACTAAATGTACCCGGGCGCCCTCCAAGATTTGCTTGGGGACACAGCACCTGTGTTGTTGGAGGGACAAGAGCGATTGTCCTTGGAGGCCAGACTGGTGAGGAATGGATGCTGGGTGATCTTCATGAGCTGGCTTTAGCAGGTCCAGTCTGACCAACTTCATTAAGGTATTGGATGAAACAGGAGTTTTGGCTATTATGAAGATTGTCTGAAGGATTATAAACTAATTTATCGCGTCTATGAGATGGGCTAGGCTTATGGTTGTGATCGTTACTCCACTCAAGTATGTGTTAAAATCTGGCACTGGTTTGAGTTATTATGACAATCACGGCTGGTGATGTAACTCGGGTTTAGTTCTGAGAGATTTGCATGGAACTGTCTGTATAATGCACTCCCTTTGTAGCTTAGGAGTACTGGTATAGATGGATGGGTTAGGTATCATATACATAGGCTTGTTTGCAGTATGCATGTCATTTCTTCTTGCTGACGATCTGTTTGTGTAATATGGATGGCAGGAAGGGAAAAAACTAAACGATTCTGGGAAGTGAAACAGAACTCAGTTGATTACTGTACATTAATGTTGTATATGTATCGTTTCTGTGTACTTGAAATTGAGAACTGATCTTGGTTCTGGTGATTAATCTATATAGGAAAATAAATTGGCAACTGATGAATACATGAATCTTTAGTGTGTGTTGGTGACTGAATTCTGCTGCCGGTATTGCAAGTTTTGTGTAGTTTGATCTTCTCCAGTTTGATGTGTACATGTATTTAAATTTATTACGTGGGATCTTTTTTACTATTATAACAGTCAATTTATAGCCAATCCTTATAATGGAACTATAGAACCACAAAGGTTCTGCTGCACCATTATTTTTTAAAAGGCGTATTACAGGACACAATGAAAGCTGCTGCCTAGGATTTTCCTAAGAGTAATCAAATGTGAGCAGAGTTAAAAGTATGATGAAATTTGAAGAGTAGTGGCACTTTAAACTCCAGTCGCACAAAAACAAAAGAAGAACCTTCCCAGTTTTGCAGATCATATCCGAACCGATTACCTACTCCCTGGAAGGAGCAGCAACCTGGAGAAAAGTATGTGTTGGAGGTATGATAGAACCACAGCGTGGCAATTCGCAGTTAGAAACCGCGTGCTTCTGTTTGGTGGGGAGGAAGCCAATGAATGATACTTTTGTATTGGATTTGAACTGCAATTATCCCGAGTGGCGACTTATCGAGGGCGCAGGCATTCCAAGGGCTTGGCATAGCTCCTGCGTTCTCCACGGCTGCAAGTTGATTGTTTCCACTGGCTGTGCAGATTCTGGACTACTTGTTGGTCATCCTTTTCATCTAAATCTTTCGGATCAGAGGCTGATTTGGACGGAAATACCAGGAGTCTGGACACCACCTCCGAGGCCAGATCATGTAGGTATTAGCCTCTCTGGTGGCAGGATTCTGGTGTTTGCGGGATCTGACAGGGTAAGCCTGTGTGGAGAACACCAAATGTTTCCGGGCACCCTCCAATACATGCTTGGGAAATGATACCTGTGTTGTTGGAGGGACAAGGGAAATTGTCCTTGGAGGTCATACAGTTCACGCTATTATGAAGATTGTCTCAAGAGAAGTGAAACCAGGACTAGATTCATTACTCCCTCTGGTCCATATGGTCAAAGCATCTAAAGTTGCGTGTAAAAAGTCAAACGACTTATATAATGGATCAGAGGGAGTACTTCACATTTATGTGTACTTTGATAGATGTACAGTTCTCATTCAACTGAGCTAAGCTCCGGTTGTTGATCCACCTAGGAAAACAAAATCGCTTTATCGCAAGCTTTATTGCATCTGTGATCAAAGTTGATGGTTGATTTTGCAAATGATAAGTTTATGCATAGTTGTTCATCAAGTTGTATGAACTTTTTCGTTTGCCAGAAAAGAAAGAGAGGAACTTTCTTTTGAAGGAAAAGGAGGGGAAAGCTTGATGAAAAATATTTACCTTAACTTCACGTTCATGGGAGGAGGAAAATGAATAATTTACAAATCTGTGAAAGAATATTTTATATTTATTATATCAATTTTGTTCTACCATTCGTATTTCGAGATGTAGATATTAATTTAAAACACTGTTTTGAACTTTTACATCATCCTCGTAAAAAAGAACTTACATCATCTCTTTTAAAAAAATAAATTGGAATTTTTGCATCATGGTCCAGGATTTCAAAAAATGATGAATATCAGGAGTTGGCTTTAAATTTATAAATAAATGATATAAAATAATTGATAGTTGATATATATTTTTGTTAAACTATACATATAAGAACAAAAATCATGGATAGAAGATTTTTTGGTTCAAGAAAATTTATCATCTAACCGAATGATATAAAATATATTTTTGAAAATTTAGACAATTAAATCTTAATATCTGGAAAAGTTAGTATTGCTCACTCTTTTTTTTAGAAACGAGTTGATGAGTTGATTCGTTTTAAAACTAGGGCATACCATTCAAATTGATTATTCATTATATTCGTCGTAGGAGGCATCAATTTATACATGGACAACTATATTTGACTAAAGAAAATATGTGCTTCACTGAATCGTTTCACTACACCATAGAATGCATATAGCAACAACAAAAATATATTGCCTTATGGGTTATTTATGTTGCAGTACAGTATATTGCAACAAATATGCAAATTTTTGGCGTTGCATCCGATGGTGTTGCAATAGAGGCCTTATAGCAACAATTTGTGCAATGTAATGCAACACCAAACAATCATTGCAATAAAGCCTGTATAGCAACAAAATAATTTTTACAGCAACACGAGTAATTCATTGCAGTAGTAGTTTTTGTTGGCTAACTAACCACCTTAAGGCAACATTAATCAATCAAATTGCAATGAACTTTTTAGCTATTGTAATACTAGATGGCAACAGATTTGGACAAAATTGCAACAATATTTTTTAAAAAAATAAAAGGATATTACTGAAAATAGACTGGTCAGGCATGTTTTTATGCCACAAATTCAAGCATCAATTTCATTCATAATCATAACACCAATTCAAAAGCAGCACTCAGGCTGTCACAACATCATCATCCAAACCATTCCTAATATAAGTCTAATACAAAGTAATCTAGCTATTTGTACAAACTAAACTTAAATATAAAAAATTTTGTTGTTCATGATGCCGAAACTTCAAGAGGACCACCGACAAGTTGAGCAACACACCAAGAAGTTCCTAGATAGATCTCCGTCAAATTCTAGACATTGCAAAAGAATCTTCTAAAATAGTTCCCTTGTCCAGCTGCTCCTAGATATTCATGTTGTTATTATGGCAAAATGATATGCACTGTTTAGTGGGATTCTGCTTCTTTGTTTATCCGCTGCTGCAATGGCCAAAACAGAATACATGAAAAAGAAAAAGATATTGCAAAAACAGAACATATAATAATAGTGAACATATGCTACCCACCTTATCTGGAATTTATTAATCACTTCATCGACAACATGAATGAGGGTATCTTTTTGCAATCAACTTCTTCCCAAGCTCCATTTTTATTAATGCTCTGTAGATGAAGCAGCACAACCAATAAGTATAATTATAAATCCACAAGGGACTATATCAGATAAATACACAATAAGAATTAACAACCAATGAAAGTGTATATTTTGCATTTCAGAGTGGCAAAACAACTATTAATATAGAAATATCATCCTACAGGCTCTTGGGGAACACTCTGACCTCCTGGAAAGGAATCTAACTGCCATACAACCTCCTATAGTTCAAAGAAAATATAAACAGAACTTTGAAAGTTAAGTTGGTACGAAGGAATCCGACCTGATTCGGCATTTAAGTCCAAGTTAGCAATTGCCCTGTGATTTTGATCCAACACCTCACCAACATCAAAGCTTCCAACACCTAACCACAGACTTGGCATCAAAACAAATAATAACAAGTTTAGAAACACAATCATACAAACATAGCGTACAAATTCAAAATTTTAGAAACACAAACTAACAACAAATTCCTAATTTAAAATTTCTTATTCAAATTCCTAATTCATATTTCTTATTTTTGTTTCAGCTGTGTGTCTAGGTGTGGTAGTACAGGGGGTGTTGTGTTTTTTTTTGTTTTGTTTTCTTATCTTTGTTAGTTTTGGTAGCCCGGCAAAATTTCTAACTTAAATAATTAGAAGCCCGCCAATATTTTGGGCCCAAAATTCGGACTTACAGCAACTGTCTTAACAAATTCATTGCAATAGAACTCTAGTTTTTAACTCTCTCCATTCTTTGTACATCATTTGCAATGTTTTTAAAAGTCCTTGCTATACATGTAATATATTCTCTCATTTGCAACATTTTTTTACAGAATTTTAGAAATGTGGTTGCAATAGCCAATCTATGGGGTAGTGTTTATTGGAAATAAATCTACCTACATATATTAAATCGGCATAAGGGATGAGGTAGTCAACCTGGAGAAGAATTGGAAAGATTCGACATGGAAGAATTGAAGAAAACGTTTGATGGTGATATTAAATAAAGATGATATGTGATTCAAATATGGAATGGCCTGCCAACTATATTAGAACAACAACAACATTATTATTAAGGGTGATATTTGACAAAATAAATTATTGTAAAGAGTATTAGGGGGTGAAATGAAGAGATGGAGGAGAAAGTGAGGTTGAAACATGTGTCTCATGGAGCTTACATCGTGTCGACAAAGGGAAGAGAAGAACATAAAAAGAAAATGGTTGAAGTTACACAAAAAATGGATAAAAAGACAGCACCATAAGTAAAAAATTATAAAGATATGTACAAGCATCTTGTATAAAAGATGCGCGAACAAGAAATATATAATAGTGGAGTACGAAATAGTAAATGACAAGATATATGTTTGATTTGATACATAAATGATCATATATGTCTATATAACGAAGATATAAAAGAGAGTTGTAGTATGTATTTTCATTTAGTTATTCAACATATCTAGATTGTGAGACATCCCTATAGAGATATCAAAATGTTTGGAAGAATGTGGAGAATGTTAGTTGACAAAACTCTTTAATGTTATACTTAGTAGGGCTAAGATACTAGATTAGTAGCCTTTTATAAGAATAAATAAAGGCGATGTCTAAAATTGTAATAATTATCGCAATATTAAGTTAGTCATACGACAAAACTAAGTGAAGTGAATCGAGCGGAGGTTTATAAGGAAAGTTTAGATTTCAACAATTTAATTTGGTTTGATACTACTTCTAGATAATACAATATATCTCAATATTTGTGAAGTAGAGAAATATCAAAAGCGTAGAAAAATCTTTATATGATTTTTGAGGATGTTTAGAAGTTTAAGGAGGTAACACATGCATAATAATGATAAATATTTGAAAGTAGGGATATGTGTCATGACTCAATATTTTTTGGCTAAGGTAGGAGTTAATCAAAAAACGGTAGATTTGAATATATTTTCTTATGTATGTATGTACGTCTGTATGTATGTATGTATGAGTTTTGTGTGTCTGTCTATATGTGTGTGTATATATTACTCATTAATCTCGTCAAGCACTAAACTAGAGGGTTTTCGTGAAAATAGCATCCTTATTCTTTTGGAGTATATGCATGATTTACATACATATTAAATTTTACCCTTCTCAGTCATGTTCTAAGTGAGGTATATTGGAGGTCTGTTTGATTTAGTTCAATTTTAAATATATATTTTAATAACTTAAAATTATAGCCAAGTTGGTTACTTTACATAATATCATAACTTAGTTTGAGAGGGACGTACAGTTTTAAGTTCGTATTTTCACACACCACACACACATATTTCACAATCATCTTTTAGATAGCAACCAATCTAATTAGACTCTCATAATATTATAATCCTACTCGAATAAAAATATATTATAAAACGTTACTTAGGAGAAAGAAAAAGAGTGTGGAGCCCGAGAATGGGACAGGTGAAGGCCCAATATGATTCGGGTGGGATCTAATGGGGCTTTTAAACCTGTGTGGAGTATGTCTAGAGTTTCAGTGAAGTTGAAGTAGTCCCAAGATGAATTAATTAGTTTAAGAGTAGACAATTGATTAGTGATGTCATACCGGGAGCAGGTTTTCCTTATTTTTGTTTTGTTTATATTTTAGTCATGTCTTATTTCTTTATCACATTATTATATTTAAGATTTTTTTAGTTCTTGGTAAAAAAAAGTTTGAGATGGGACCATAAGAGCATCTTTAACCATGCAAAACTCTTAACTAAAATTCATTAATACATAACTATATATAAAAATATATAGAGTTTATGTAAAAACAACTCAACTCCAATGGTACATTCCCCATATGTATAAACATAGTTAACCTCTTTATATTGGCTATATTTGTCGAACCTTACAGACTTGTAAGAAACCTGTAACAAAATTCCACATTATTTATTATCATATTTGAAGTGATATATTATATATATAACAAGCCAAAATATTAATAACATACTATTTTTAAAATATACCCAACCAATATATCTAATACGATCAAAGCACATTGTCTTACAAGTTTAACAAATTTTACACAATGTCCTACATGTTCCAATTTAGACAACTAATTTTAGCCAACTATGTTAGAGCATCTCCAACGGCGTTGGCTAAATGGGACCTGTAAGACATTATGTAAAATTTGTTGTACTTGTAAGACATTTTGCTTCAATGGTATTGACTATATTGGTTGACTATAATTTGAAAGTAATATGTTATTAATATTTTAGATTGTTAAAATAAAATATATCAGTTCAATATGGTAATAAATGATGTGCAATTTTCCTACAGATTTCTTACAGACCTATAGAGGTTCGACAAATTCAGCCATCCATAGGAGGTTGGCTAAAATTATAGACAACAGCTCTGTATGGTTGGAGTATGAGTTTTTCGAGCTGTTGTCTAAAATTTTTTATTTATAGTATGCCAACTCACCTTTTAGCTAAGGGTTATCAATGGTTGGAGATGCTCTTGGAGCAACTCTAATTATGAAAACCCCTTAGCTAAAAAGTGAGGTGACATACCAAAAAATAAAAAATATAGCCAATGTCTTGAAAATATCACACTCCAACCATCCACATCTCTTATTTATAAATTTAGTCAATATCCTATGGATGACTATATTTATTGAATCTCTACATGCCTGTAAGAAATCTGTAGGAAGATTAAACATCATTTATTACCAATTTGAAGTGATTTATCTTATGTATAACAATTTATTATATTAATAACATACTATTTTTAAATTATAACCAATCAATATAGCCAATGTCTTACAAGTTCAACAAATTTTACATAATGTTTTATGGGTTCAATTTAGCCAATGATTATAGCCAACCTTCATTGGAGATGCTCTTAGAGCAATTCCAACCCTGTGAAATCCTTAGCTAATAAATGAGTTGGCATATCAAATATAGAATATACATAATCTGCTCAGAATCTCACACTCCAACGCTACATATTCTTTGTCATAATTATATCAAGCCTCTATAAGTAACTGTTAACGGGAGAAATTGGTTAACAACAGATGTGGGTACCTGAGTGATTTCCGGAAGGAACAGCGAAGAACACGGGACGGGAAGTGATGGATGATGTAGCTGATCTTGTGTTTGATCCTCGAGAGAAAGAGAGAAAGTGTTCTCAAACGTTTCTCAGCAAGAATCAGATTATGAGCACAAGAGGCCTACGTACCCTATTTATAGGGGTTCAAGCTACCACGTAGTTCTTACGGGCCAAACTTCTTAGCGCGGGCTAAGTGTCAGTCCGGTCCATCAAAGCCCAGGCCCGTAGGACCTTGAGGGCAGCCGTCAGGGGAGGCCCGTACTCGCATGGCCTAGGCCCATATGGCAAGAGGCTGTCATGGAGCGGGTCAGAGAATGGATATTGATCCAATAAGTCCTCGTATGGGGCGAGGGAGCCCAATCATCCTCTATGGGGCGAGGGAGCCCGATCATCCTCTATGGGGCGAGGGAGCCCGATCATCCTCTATGGGGCGAGGGAGCCCGATCATTATGATATAACTCTGATAGTGTTGATCCAATGGACCAATTAGTGCAGAATAGATTGGCAAGAAGTCCCGAGCCGGGTGGCTTATGCAAACGACCCCGGGCCTGCGACCCGGTTCTCCTCGCGACCCCTCCCAGCCAAAACGAGCCGGGGTGATGCGAGGCCATCCAACGCGAGGCCGGGAGGGCGACCCCTCTTTGGCGAGCCCAAGGGTTGCGACCCCCCTTTGTCCGGCGAGCTCCTCTTCATTCTCGCAGGGATTGGGACGGTTCATCCCTCCTTTGGACTGGTTAATAAGACCCCTTGCTAGCTTGATAGGGCCCATTCATCCTTTTGGGCCTGTCGAGGCCCAGGCCTATTTTTGAGCGTAACAACTACCCCCCGATTCCTGTTCGCTATTTAAAAGAGCGGAGAGGAATCACAGCGAGGCCGTTTTAGGGTTTGCTAAGTTCCTTTTTTCCTGAGCCCGAACGTTGCTGTTTAGTCCCCGGAAAGCGAGCCCGAGCGACACGAGGCCCTCATAGCCGTTGGAGGAGTGACAGCTGTCGTGCACCACCGAGGGATCAGCCAGTGAGAGAGTGACACGTGCCCCATGCCACCTTCTCTCTCCTCTGCCTATATAAACCCCAATGATTCGAAATCATTTTTTCACATTTCCAAAAACAAACATTCTCCACAACTATCTTGAGCTCCGAGATCTGGCAAACATTCGAGTGTTCATCCGGCCCGCTAGAAGATCGTCCTCGCGTTCCAGTGGATCATCCACACCCAGTTCATCTTCATCGTCCTCGCTTTCTGGAAAAGGTGAGTCTTTTCCTTGCATTTTCTTGTTTATATGTCTTATTATGTGATCCACAACTGTCTTGCACACATAATTCATGCTTATAGTTACCCTCACACGATTAGCGAGCCGTAGAATAACGACCCTTTCCAACGCGACCCCGACCTGGAGATTTCCTCGAGCGACCCCGTCGACCTGGGCTCGCTAAGCGACCCCCCTAGCACTCGGGCTCGCTAAGCGACCCCCCTAGCACTCGGGCTCGCTAAGCGACCCCCTGGTGTTAGGGCTTATAAAGCGACCCCCCTATTACTTTGGTTGGTCCACGTGTGCGAAGTGAGGACACATAGATGGCCTTCTCTTTTTTCACCTTTTCTCGCCCTTCATTTCCTTTGTGATTTCTTTTAAGACACACACCTAATTCACACCATCTTTTTACAGATGTCTGAGAGCACGAGCCGTTCCAGCCATGTCTCCTCGCCCCTGAGTCATTTCCCTCGCGACCAGAGGGGTTCGGCTGAGTTCCAACGGGAGTTGAACGAGATTTCGGGGACGAGTCGCCATCCTATAGACCCGGCCACGGCTGTAAGCGAGGAGGCGGCCGTCAACATAGCCAGAGTGGAATCCTCTATGCACAGCGGCTCCAGTTCGCTCCATCTGCATCTGGACCCGTTATGGGCTAAGGAGGACTTCCACTCGCTGAGAGATCCTGAGGGGTGGAAAGGAAAACAGCCCTCGCGACCCCAAGGGGGTCTTATTGACTTTTCGTTGATAGAGGATGAGCCTCGCCAGCTAAGTAAAGAAGAGGCAGATGCTCAGATTGAGCAAATGATCCGTGCCAGGAGAAAGGGGAAGCACATAGATCTGAGCGACGAATCGGGTGACACCCCTAGCAACGCCTCTCTTGGCGGGGCTTATTATGATTTGGGATCGTCTGATGATGATAGCGACCCATCATGGAGAGAGGGCGACCCCCTGCCGGAATATAAAGATGAATTTGCTACTCCCGAGGCCACCTCGGCCGAGTTGGAGGAGGTCACTAGGTCTATTGATTTATGTAATTATGACTATGTGCCGGATCCCTCTGAAGTCGAGTATGTCGCGACCCCCCAGCCAGAATTAGAAGGGGCCGTTACTTTGGGCCCGCTCTCGGACGACGCCTCTTCCTCTTCAAAACCCCAATCGCCTCGCATTCTGGCTTGTCGCGATTTGTCCACCACTTTATCCGAGGAGGAGCTCGCAGAACTAGTTGACTCCTATGGGCTAAGGGGTCGGGTCGTTTTGCCGCGTCCTCACCAAAGATGCTACAGGTTCAACTTTCCTGAGAATGGGGGTCGGATTCCACGACTCGTTTTATCTTCCCACTTGGTGAGGCTCGGGATCACCTCTCCTCTTCATCCCTTTATTAAGGATGTTTGTGATTTTTATCACCTGGCCCCTCTTCAAATCAACCCCAATGCCTATCGGTCGATGATTGCATTGTATATAATTTATGGCGAGGAAGGCTTCGGCACACTGGATGCGAGGACCCTTGGATACTTCCTCCAGCTTAAGCGATCCCCGAAGAAGGATTTCGGGTATGTATATTTCTCGGTTTGGCCAGAGTACAACGGGAAGAGCCTCGTCTTTGGCGCCCCGAGCAATGCCGGGCCATGGAAGGGCCCCTTCTTTTATATTTATGACGTTCCTCGGGTTAAGACCTCGTTTAATTATAACCCAGGTGAGTTAGTAGGCTCAAATTACCATACCTTGCATAGTGTTTTGCTTTGGAATCTTATATGTTGCGTGACTTCGCAGTTGCCCCCACTCGTACTGTACTTCAAGGAGAGGCTAAGAAGACAGCTGATAAAGTTGTGAACCTTCCCGAGGCGAGGAGGAACATCAAGCGGTTGGTGACCACCGAGAACTTAATAAAATACAAGTTCTTCACCCCTGGGACCGCATCTGACCCCATGAAACAGACGGCTAGGGCTCGCCAGACGATCCCGAGAGGGTCTCGTGTTCCAAGCTCTCCAAAGGCTACCAAGGGTCGTGAGCCGGCGAAGGGCAAGCGTCATCGCGTCGATAGTATGTGATCTGGCCTCGCTAGAGCGAGCCCCGGCTCGTTCTGCTCTGGTCCCTCTTTCCTTGTTCTAGCTTTTCTTTGTGTTTAGTCTAGTTTAATGCATATGTGCCATGTATACATTGTTTCCCTGTCTGCATCTTCTCCTGCTCCTCGTGGCTTAACTGTGTGTCTGACCGTTTTCTTTCATCTTTTGCAGTCATGTCCCGCTCCAACAGTCGGGCCCCTCCTCCTTTTACTGCTAAGGTTCCTGCAAAGCTCGGGGCTAACAAAGAGACCCCAGATAAGCCGTCTGGGCTGATGGCCGATGCCCGTAAGGGTTATAGCATAGAAGAGCCTGCGAAGAGGCAGAAGGTGGATGAGTCGGCTCAAACCCAGTTAGCCCTTCAGACGGCCAGCGTTGCTGTAGCCCAATCCACCAACAATGTGGCCCAGGCCTTCGCCAAATTGGGTCACTCTTATGTTAGTGAGCAGGAAATTGTCTCTTGGACCAACTGCTCCAGGGAGGAGAACAACGCAGCCCTCACCAAGTGCCTCGCCGAGGCCTGGATCAGGCAAGCCTCCTACCATAAAGAGAACAAACATTCGGCCTCTCAATTGGACCGCTTAGACAAAGAGAACAAGGTCCTCAAGTACAAGCAGTTGGAGCATGTCAACGAGCTGACCAAACTGAGCGAGGCCCACAAGGAAGAGCTGAAGAGGGAGACGGGCTCGCTTCGCGATGAGCTTCGCGAGGCCAGAAAGCGGGTCGCTGAACTGGAGAAGTCTGAGGGGGTGCTCGTGAAGGAGAGGGATGGCCTCGTGCAGGAGGTGGCTGCTCTGAAGGCCGAGAAGGAAACTCTGGTCGCCGAGGCTGCCGTTGAGGGGCAAGTCACTTTCATGAAGTCTTTTATGAGACAGTTGCCGGATTTCGATTGGGGTCAGCTCGGGCCAGATACAAGAGACTATGCTGAGGAGCTTCGTTTGGAGATGGAGGCCGAGGCTGTTAAGCTTGCGGCAGGGTCAGGCCACGACCGTTCCAGCAATGCTCAGAACGAGCCCTAGGCTTTTCCTGTTTTTTATCTGCTTTTGAACAAACAATGTAGTCTCGTTTTGTGAACATTTGAACAAGGGGGTGGGCACCTTGAATGCTCCGCAGTTGTAATTGACAGTACTTTATTTTTTCTATTTTGGCACCTGCGTACTGTTATGGGGTCGCTACTTAGCGAGCCCTTGTTGCAAATTCAAGTATCTACCAATGCCTATTATATTCGACCATGTGTATATGTTTGTTTGGCTTTCTACTGTTGTCTCTGCCATTTACAGGTGACTAGTCACAAGTCGCGAGATGCGACCCCTTCTCGCGAGGAGGTGGTCGTCCTCGCTTTTTCCCCTTTTGCTTTCGGGTCGTTATAGCGGGCCTTAAAGTTATGACGCGACCCGGACCTCGTGTTGTCATAAAGTGCTTGAGTACAACCTCGCCCCGAGAGGGGGGGTCGTCCTCATAATATATATATATGCTCTCCATTTTTCTGCTGTCTGTAGTGCCTACTTCTTTTCCGATATCTTTTGCACAAGTGTTTTAGGGTCGCGTAACGAGCCCTGGTATTTGTAGCTATGCAGTGGAAGGATTGTGCCCGCTCCCCGATGAAACAGGTAGGGGGGGACACATTCTTATCTTCCGAGAGGTGTGCTAGGGTCACCTAGCTGACCCACTTCTGTTATATCTAGTGGGAAGGCGTCCGCACCTGGTCAACAGGGGGCCTCTTCCCTGTCTAGTTATAATTCGACCGGGGTCGCCTGGCGAGTCCAAAATTGGGGTCGCCGGGCGAACCCTAGACTGGGGTCGTTCAGCGAGACCATATGACTAGGGGGGTCGTTTTAACGAACCAAACGCCCTCATCATAGCACACATATGCGTACAACTCCACATGATAAAAGGAAATTGAGACAGAACATATTATAGAGCATAATACTTCAAAAGTCTGCCATTATTGAATCCCAAATGCATAAGTAGATATGTGGGACAAGCCCCCACTGCTCACTAGAACTTAAATGCGTGGATAGATATGTGGGACAAGCCCCCACTGCTTAAGTATAATAAAAAGTACTAGAGGAGGCGTCTATATGACCACTACCCCCCTAGACTTGAGATGAATAATATTCATGTGAAGTCTGAACCAAGAAGGAACTACTGGTAGTACTTGCGGAGGTGCTCCGCATTCCATGCTCTAGGAACCATCTTGTCATTCATGTCCACCAAGTGGTAGGTGCCTCCCCAGATTACAGCTTTGACTTTGTAGGGCCCCTCCCAGTTGGCCCCAAAAACTCCGTGTGCAGCCACCTTAGTGTTTGGCATGACCCTCCTAAGAACCAGATCTCCAACACGAAGGGGACGATCCTTCACCTTCCCATTATAGTGCCTAGCGGCCCTCTGTTGGTAGGAGGCTAGCCGGATTTGGGAGTTCGTCCTCACTTCCTCGATCATATCCAGATAGAGGCGATGGTTGGCCTCATTTGCTTCGGGGTCATAGTGATCTCTGCGGAAAGAGCCAGCTCCTACCTCAACCGGGACCATGGCTTCGCAGCCATATGTGAGAGAAAAAGGGGTCTCACCGGTTGTGCTCCGGGGCGTGGTATTGTAGGACCACAGCACCCGGGGGAGCTCCTCAGGCCAATCACCCTTGGCTTCTTCCAGCTTGGCCTTGAGGGTGTGTTTGATAATCTTATTGATGGCCTCAGTCTGGCCATTGGACTGGGGGTGGCAGACGGCTGAGAAGTCCTTTTTTATGCCAAGTGCCTCACAGAAGTCCCGTAACTCTTTGCTATCAAACTGTTTGCCATTATCCGAGATGAGCTTGTAGGGGATCCCATAGCGGCACACAATAGATTTGTGCACAAAGTCTTTTATCTTTTTTGCAGTAATAGTGGCTAGAGGCTCAGCTTCTGCCCACTTGGTGAAATAATCAACAGCTACCACAGCATATTTGACACCCCCCTTGGCTTTGGGTAATTCACCGATGAGGTCAATTCCCCACATAGCAAAAGGCCAAGGGCTAGAGAGGGACGTGAGTCTGGCTGCTGGTAGGTTGGTATAGTTGGCATATCTCTGGCACTTGTTGCAGCTGCGAGCAAAATCTTGAGCATCCTGCCTGATGGTGGGCCAATAATACCCCTGATGCACAATCTTTTGGGCGAGGGAACCACCCCCGGAGTGATTGCCGCAAATCCCCTCATGTATCTCTCGCATGATGTAGTTGCACTCCTCCCCGTCGATGCACTTGAGAAGAGGGGAGTTGAAGCCTCTTCTGTAGAGGACATTATCATAGATCACATAACGGGCAGCCTTGTACCTGAGGCGCCTGGCCTCATTTTTGTCCTCGGGTAGAGTGCCCTCCTTAAGAAACCGCAGAATAGGGGTCATCCAGGTGTCCCCATCATCTCCAATTGCCATTATCACAGCTGCCCCTGTCTCCTCTATCTCGGGAACACTAGGGCGCTTCAGAGTTTCTAGAGGAATGACCCCCAGGAGGACTGCTTCCTTTTGTGATGCCAGTTTTGCCAGTGCATCTGCATTTGCATTGAACTCTCTTGGGATTCTCTCAAGGTGTACCTCTTTAAAACATCCCATTAAACGCCTGCACAGCTGAATATACGCATCAGTTTGGATCCCATTCCACTGGAACCCCCCTTTCACCTGCTGTACCACAATCATAGAGTCACTGTAGATGTCCAGGTTCTCGACTTTCATCTCCTTAGCCAATCTTAGCCCGGCAATTAGGGCTTCATATTCAGCCATATTGTTTGTGGCCCCAAAAGAGAAATGTATGGCACTTTTCAACAAATGGCCCTCGGGGCTCTTGAGAACTATACCAGCTCCCGCTCCTTGTTTATTTGAGGCCCCATCTACGTGGAGAGTCCACCAGAGGGCTCCATTTTCTCGGGCAAAAGCTGCACCATTTGGAGTGGAGACGGGGACAAGGGCTAGAGTGTCTCCTTCATTCTGTAGGGGGAATTCCAAGATAAAATCAGCCAGGGCTTGCCCCTTGATAGCCGTCCGAGGCCTATATTCCACATCGAATTGGCTCAGTTCAATAGTCCATTTGAGAAGACGACCCGAAGTTTCAGGCTTATGAAGAACTTGTCTGAGGGGGAAGGATGTCCGCACCTCAATTTTATGAGCCTGAAAATAGGGCCTTAGCTTCCGAGAGGCCAAAACAAGGGCATAGGCCAATTTTTCCATGCTGGTGTATCGCGTTTCCGCGTCCACCATCCGTTTGCTTACATAGTAAACCGGGAGTTGAACGGATTCCTCCTCCCTTACCAGTACAGCGCTTACGGCGTAATCAGAGACAGCCAAATATATTATGAGGGTCTCCCCTTCCTTAGGCTTTGAGAGAAGGGGGGGAGATCCGAGGTGCTGCTTAATGTTCTGAAAGGCCTCCTCACATTCTGGGGTCCAGTGAAAAGCTTTCCCCACCTGCTTGATGGCCTTGAAAAATTCCTGGCATCTGTCGGATGACTTGGAGACAAACCGATTGAGGGCTGCTATCCTGCCCGTGAGAGATTGTACTTCTTTGACAGTCCGAGGGGACCTCATATTTATCAGGGCCTCTATTTTGGCCGGATTAGCCTCAATTCCTCGATGCTTGACCATGAAGCCTAAAAACTTTCCAGATTCCACTCCGAAGACACATTTCTGAGGGTTAAGCTTCATTCTGTATTCTCTGAGGATCCCAAACATTTCTGAGAGATGCATGATATGGTCCTTGGCCTCCTTAGATTTCACAAGCATATCGTCTACATAGACTTCCATGGTCTTTCCAATCTGATTCTCAAACATCTTGTTTACTAGCCTTTGATAAGTGGCTCCGGCATTAAGCAGGCCGAAGGGCATCCCGATGTAGCAGTAGAGGCCCCTATCTGTGATGAAGGAAGTGTGTTCCTGATCGGGCTCATACATAGGGATCTGATTATACCCGGAGTAAGCGTCCATGAAGCTGAGGAGAGCATGGCCGGCGGTGGAGTCTACAAGCTGGTCAATCCTGGGAAGGGGAAAGCTATCCTTGGGACATGCTTTATTAAGATCGGTGAAGTCTACGCAAGTCCTCCACTTCCCATTAGGCTTTTTTACGAGAACAGGATTGGCTAACCAAGTTGGGTAGAATGACTCTTTGACAAGGCCGGCCTTGAGGAGACGATCAACCTCACTTTTTAAGGCCTCTGCCCTTTCACCACTAATGGGCCTCCTCTTCTGGCGTGCCCCCTTTTTGCTAGGGTCAATATTAAGCTTGTGGCACATCATTTTAGGGTCAATTCCCACCATATCAGAGTGAGACCAAGCAAAGACATCCAGATTAGCCTTCAAGAATTTCACAAGAGGACCCCTTATTTCGGGACCAAGGTTGGAGCCGATTTTGAGGATCTTAGACGGGTCAGTAGCGTCTGCCAGTATTGACACTGTATCTTCCGTTGTGCCCGCCCTCTCCCCAGTTTCTGGCATTCGGGGGTCAAGATCTATATCCCCTGTTTTGGGGCCGGGCTCAACAATTTCCTCAACGAGGGGCTCCTCAACAGCGGGTTCCTCAATTTCGAATGTGAGGCCCCCGGTTGAACTAACGAGCTTTTCAGTGGTAACAGTGACTTCCCTGGTAATCCCATTTGGGAGATCGACGACAGTCGAAGTCTCCTTCATAGTCCATTTTCCTTTGCGAGCCCGTGCTGCTAACTGTTCAGGGCTCTCCTCCTCATCATCGCTGGCCTCTTCTACAATACCCTCAATCAACGTCATGACAGGCAAAGTAGGGCCCATAGTGAGTGCTCTTGGGCGGGGTTCTACTACGAGCCCCCAATCGTCAAAGTACTCCTCTGGAATTTCTTCTATACTGATCATGTTACAGGTGAAGCCTAGGCCTCCCCCTTTCACTGTCTTATCACCCTGCAATTCCCCAGGGGTCTCGGGGCGGTTTCTCCTCTCGGCTAAGCGGATGGCCTTGTTGTAGCAATCCCGGGAGTCATATTGGCAACCCTTGACGCAGCCTACACCATTCGGGGTGGGGAATTTCATGGACATGTGGTAGATGGAGGTTACTATCCTCATTTCCTTCAAGATGGGGCGACCGATGACAGCATTAAAGGCTGAGTATTGGTTTATGATTAGCCATTCAGCCATCTGGGTCGTAGAGAGAGGGCCTTCCCCGAGGGTAACGGGGAGGTTGACGGATCCTCTTACGTCAATAGGGGTCCCGCAGAATCCGTACAAGGCACTGAGGGTCACGTTCAGGTCTTTGTCCGTGAGGCCCATCTTAGTGAAGGCGTCATAGGACAGGATATTTGCTGCACTTCCATTGTCAACAAGCACCCTGTGCACGTTGTTGGAGCCAATTTTGACCTTCACTACCAGGGCATCGGAATGGGGGTGGTGGACCCACCTTGCGTCCTCCTCACTGAAAACAATGTTCATGGTCTCACCCCTAAATATTTTGGGGGGCCTCTCAGAGAGGTGGTTGACATTAGTCAATGGTGGGCTCTTGGCCTCCCGTGCGTACCTTTCCATGGCTTTTCTACTCTCTCCCCCAATATGAGGACCGCCAATGATCATGTGAATGCTCCCTGCCCTAGGTACCTTCTCAGCGTTGGTGATCTCTGTATCATTATCTTGTGGGGGCGGGGGCACATTATTATAACTTTTCTTTTGGGTCTTGACCCATTCGGCGAGCCTCCCATTTTTGATGAGCTCCTCAATCTGTTGTTTCAGCTGATGGCAATCGGTAGTATCATGACCATTCTGCTCATGGAACGCGCAGTACTTGGTCCTATCCTTCTTCGCCCAGTTACTCATTGGGGCAGGCTTCTTAAAAATCCCCTTATCGGCGTTGATGGCATAGATGTGCTCTATCGAGGCCACCAACGGGGTGAATTGATTCTGACCTCTCCCCTGAGTCCCAATGGGGTTCCTAGGGGGGGTCTTTTCCTTCCTTGCCCGATCTTTCTTAGGACTGGGGCTCCTCCTTTTCCTTTCGGGGGTCACCGACCTGCCTCTCTTCCGATTTTTATACTTGTAGTTTTCGCGGGGAGGAGGGCTCCCGTTGTCTAGCTCGGCCATGGACCTCTCCACTATCTTAAATGGTTCAGCCTGCCTATAGAGGTCCTGGAGAGTGGTGGGCTCATGAGCCTGAATATCCTTCCAAAAGTCCGAGCCTCTTCTCAACCCTGCAATTAAGAAATTTTTTACAGCTTCATCAGTGGCCCCTCTCACATAAGGGACCTCAGCGTTGAATCTTTTAAAGTAGTCATGAAGGGTTTCCCTGCTCCTCTGCTTGATATTAGCTAAGGTGGCCACGGGAGGTGCATAGGTCATGGAAGACTGGAACTGCCTGATGAACAGGTCCCCCATCGATTCCCAAGTGCTTATTATCCCTGGGGCTAGCTTAGAAAACCACAGTTGGGCGCGCCCTCGAAGTGAGGCAGCGAAGAGCCTGCAACGTGTGAGGCTGGGGACCTGGTAGACATCCATCTCCATGTTGAACCGCATGTAGTAGGAGGCTGGGTCATCTTCCCCATTGTAGATGAGTTCGGGGTGATGCCTCATGTTTACGGGCGGTGGAGACTCCAGGATGGCCCTAGTAAAGGGAGAACGGGCAACAACAGCTTGAGGGAGCCTCTTCTTCTCTTCCATGCGGTTTAGTATCCTCCTGAGGTCATTCACATTCAAATTTCCAAGTCGTTCATCCTCATCGAGGCCATCATTCTCGCCGTGGAGAGACGGAGGTGGATTACTCCTCCTAAGGTCGTGGACCCGGGATTCTCCATCGTCCTCATTGTTCCGCAGCCTGGATGGTTGGCGGGAAACATGAGGAGGGGATCTCTCCCTATGGGTCCTTGAGTGGAGTGACCGCTCCCTCTCGTCGTGATGGGAGGGGGGTCGCTCCTCTCGACGCTGGTGCTCTCTCTCCATTCTTTCCATCTGCTTGGCCTCTAGCCTGAGCCTTAAATCATGCTCAGTTAGCCTCCTTCCCAACCGGTCGAGAACACTCGTGCTTCTGGCAGCAGAGGGAGTAGGCGGCCGACGGGAACGGTGAGGCACTTCACCTGCCTCAAGTGTGCCCTCTACCTCAGCCTCTCGATTGAAATCCCGCTCTAAGTTCCTGGGGGTCACCGAAGGTGTCGGCCCGCGCCCAGTCTTCTTGAAGACTCTCTTCTTCTTGTTTCCCCGCTTGCTCATTCGGGCTACCTGGTCCTGTATGGTCTTCATGTCCCTTGAGAGATTCTGCAGGTATTCCATGATGGGATTAGGCGGGGGGGCTTCCCCCTCAGGCGTGACCTGGGGCTGGCTCCCGTTGCTGGGAGTGATGCTGTTCTCCCCATCTTGAGTTCCTTGAGAACTCCTTCGGGCTCTTTTAGATCTGTTCTTCCTTCGGCTCATCTTTCTCCCTGAGATGTTGTTAATGCTCCCACTGTGGTCGCCAAATTGTTAACGGGAGAAATTGGTTAACAACAGATGTGGGTACCTGAGTGATTTCCGGAAGGAACAGCGAAGAACACGGGACGGGAAGTGATGGATGATGTAGCTGATCTTGTGTTTGATCCTCGAGAGAAAGAGAGAAAGTGTTCTCAAACGTTTCTCAGCAAGAATCAGATTATGAGCACAAGAGGCCTACGTACCCTATTTATAGGGGTTCAAGCTACCACGTAGTTCTTACGGGCCAAACTTCTTAGCGCGGGCTAAGTGTCAGTCCGGTCCATCAAAGCCCAGGCCCGTAGGACCTTGAGGGCAGCCGTCAGGGGAGGCCCGTACTCGCATGGCCTAGGCCCATATGGCAAGAGGCTGTCATGGAGCGGGTCAGAGAATGGATATTGATCCAATAAGTCCTCGTATGGGGCGAGGGAGCCCAATCATCCTCTATGGGGCGAGGGAGCCCGATCATCCTCTATGGGGCGAGGGAGCCCGATCATCCTCTATGGGGCGAGGGAGCCCGATCATTATGATATAACTCTGATAGTGTTGATCCAATGGACCAATTAGTGCAGAATAGATTGGCAAGAAGTCCCGAGCCGGGTGGCTTATGCAAACGACCCCGGGCCTGCGACCCGGTTCTCCTCGCGACCCCTCCCAGCCAAAACGAGCCGGGGTGATGCGAGGCCATCCAACGCGAGGCCGGGAGGGCGACCCCTCTTTGGCGAGCCCAAGGGTTGCGACCCCCCTTTGTCCGGCGAGCTCCTCTTCATTCTCGCAGGGATTGGGACGGTTCATCCCTCCTTTGGACTGGTTAATAAGACCCCTTGCTAGCTTGATAGGGCCCATTCATCCTTTTGGGCCTGTCGAGGCCCAGGCCTATTTTTGAGCGTAACAGTAACTATATTTGTCGAATGGCTACATATTTGTAGCAATGATACATCATCTGTTATCATATTAAAATAATATATTATATTTATAACAATAATTATAAAATACTACTTTTAGGATGCAGTCAATCAATATAATCAATATCATCAAAGTAAATTTTTTTAAAAAATTTTATGTAATATTTTATAAGTCCAATTTAGCCGATCATTACAGTCCATCCTAGTCGGGGATGGCTTATAAAAAGTAGATGGTGAACAAGAACAATGGTTGTACTTGTTATAACATTGTGGGCCCGATTGGTTTTAGTTAGGCCATCTCCAGCAGTTGTGATCCAAAAATCCAAACTTAGATCACCAACTGATCCAAATTCTGATCCAAATTTCTGAACAACTCCAGCAGTGTGATCCAAATTCTGATCCAAATATCTTTTTTTGTATATTATATTACATAAATTTTATATTAAATTATATAATCTTAAATTTAATTTTTAATCATTATTAACTACTTATATTATATTTAATTAATTAAATTAATTATTCTTTTAAAATCGATCAAAGCATCTCAAAATCAAGGAAATGAAGATGAAGTTCAAGGATCTCAAATTGATATGAATGGCTACGGACAGTAATTTGATTATCTCGGAGGAAACAAAAATAATCTGTTCTATGTTTATCTCGGACAATATTTTATGCATGTAATGTACACTTTTTTTTGAATTTCAATGAAATTTGCTTTCCTGTTATTCTAAGTTTTTACTAAAGCATTAATTTTATTAATTATTATTTAAATATTAATAATCACAAATTAATTTTAAGTCCGATAAACGAAAGATGGAAATAACAAAATCATTATTTTATAATAAAGTAGGTGATCCAAATTTGGATCAGTGAACAATTTGGATCACTGTACTGATCCAAATTTGGATCACTTTTTGAATCACTGCTGGAGGAGAATTTGAAGTAATGTGCCCCAAATTTAGATCTTTGGATCACTATTGGGTTTGTCCTTAGTAAAAGTTTAAAATAACATAATACTACAATGTAGGGCCCCTATTGACCATTTATGAGTAATGAGAAACAGAGCATAAGCATTAAGCAATATTAAAACCGTCTTTCTAATATGTGTCCAAGTGCACACAATAAACACGAACTCTCATAAATATGGCTTCATTTGATGGGTGGGGTGTGAATGCAGGGAGCCTATTAACATTTATTATCCATCCATCAATCAAAAATTAGTATTCTCATGAGAGTTAATGACTATTGTGTGCCTATGAGCACTAATCACAAAATTGTAGAAAGAAAAACAGTGTATATTGCCATTACAAATATATAATAATATTTTAAATTGCATTTGCAATAAAAAGGATGGTGCAATTAATACGACTTAAATATAAAACTATCAACCACATCAAATGCAACTACATTCAGAAACACATGAAGTCATGAAGATAATACGAGTAATTATTATTATGAGAGCAGTAAGTTAAAAAAAATGTAAATTAATTATGAATTTGATAGTCGGAGTAAAAAAGACCGTGAGTTGGCCCAACGGATACTTATATAACGGCTAGGCTTTTTCTTTTCCACTTTGAATGTTTTTCCCAGTCTTTAATTCTCGTCTGTCTTGCTTACTAGAAACCAAAATCCTTCGAGAAAATATGGACAAACGGGTTTGAGGGGTTAACAGTTACATTTATAATGGGATTATGCTTCCTCGTTTTCATCGACGAGGGTTGTAACATAGATTTTTATTTAAGAACCCGGAGTGCACAAAAATTTCAAGAACTGTGAAATAATAAGATTATGGCTATGTGGAGAAGGGACCAGAATTATGGGGGTGCTTTCTGGCCGGGACCCTCTATGCCTCCGGTGATGTGGAATAATTGCACAAGGCAAGTTGCACCAGTGCTGCCGAGATCAGAGGGAAAGCCGACGTCGCTTGATCGTTCTTTTCATGTCACCCATAGACTTCCTGCCTTTGACTCTCCTTATGCCCGCGCCAAACATGTTCAGGTCTCTCTCTCTCTCTCTCTCTCTCCCCCCCCCCCCTCTCTCTCTCTCTCGCTCTCTCTCCCTCTCTCCCTCTCTCTCTCTCCCTCTCTCTCTCTCTCTCCCTCCCTCTCTCCCTCTCTCCCTCTCTCTCCCTCTCCCTCCCTCCCTCTCTCTCTCTCTCTCTCTCTCCCCCTCTCTCTCCCTCCCTCTCTCCCTCTCTCTCTCTCATTCTCCCTCTCTACGTCCCTCTCTCTCTCTCTCCATTTTAGATATACGTTTTCTTACTACTGATTTTGTTTTCTGATTGATGATGATGACTGATTCAATGTGTGTGTATGTGTACGTTTTAGTAGAACTAATTCAGTAGGTTTTTGGATCGAGTTTTTGTTATGTAAACATTCATTTGCATACATGCATGATTAGAAGGTATAAATGTTTTTGTTTAAGTTTTATAATTGGAAGATTAAATAAACTTAGATATTTGTATGTTAAACTTTACTCTAAAGCCTAGATGCTAGAGTAATTCTATTCGTGTTAAAAGATTTATGATAAATTATGAGTGCTAGATTGTCCTGTATCTTTAGATTTTTATTATATCTAGAACTAGATCTTATGATTGATTGCTACACTTACAATCTGCCATGTTTTCGATAATTTTTTTCAACTGCAGTTGGTGGATAAGGATCCACATAGAGCAATTTCTATGTTTTGGGCTGCTATAAATGCCGGTGATCGAGTTGACAGTGCCCTGAAAGACATGGCATCAGCAATGAAACAGGTGAACAGATCAGATGAGGCCATCGAGGCAATTAAATCTTTCCGCCATTTATGCTCTCCTGAATCGCAGGATGCTATTGACAACATACTGCTAGAGCTCTTCAAGGTAAACCTAGCATTATACACTGTCCATCTGCTTTCTTTAGATTTTTCTTTTCATTGTGTATGCAGAACCCTATATGCATATCTGTGTTGAGATGCTAAGCAAAAAGAATATTCAGATATTCTGGATTTAGCAATGGTTTGGGAATTAGCAGGAGAACCTGAATTTAAATTCCTCTGAAATGATTTAGCTCTTATTTAAGCCGCTTATTCTATTGATTTTTACTCTTCTTATGATACAATTGTTCTTGGTTTCTCAGTATTAGCAAACCGAGAACCATTATATTTCTTAATGGATTGATCAATTGGGGATGACCTCAATGACAGTAATCTGATGCATGTCTTGCTTCTCTAGCTTCCTTCTTTAAATTGGTTTAAAATATATTAACCACAGAAAACATCTGTATAGCTGCATATACATTCCATTTGTTTATACATGTTAGTTAAACCTATTAAGTTAAAAGGCTTAGTTAGCTAGATAATTCTATGTTATTGCAGAGATCTGGTCGAATGGAAGAACATATCGGAGTCCTTCAGGCTAAAATTAGGTACACAGAAGATCTTCTACTTCTTGGTGGAAGAAGGGTGAAAACTGCCAGATCTCATGGGAGGAAATGTCTGATTACAATTGAACATGAGTACTCAAGGTCATTCTCTCATTCACTTTATTCGTCAGGAAATTTTCGGTTCTTTTTTGTGGTACTGGTCTTATGTTTCGGGCTTGTACAATGCAGGTTGCTCGGGAACTTGGCCTGGGTGTACTTGCAGCAAGATCGATACGCATTTGCAGAGGAGCTTTATCGGTATGTCACTTTTACAGTCAAATTAGTATGCATTCTTCTGTTTAACTATGAGTTATATACAAGACATCAATTTTTAAAGGATCCTACATTGATGCAGGAAAGCGCTAATATATGAGCAAGATAAGAACAAAATGTGTAATCTGGCGATCTGCTTGATGTACATGAACCGGATGACGGAAGCCAGATCTCTGCTTGAATGCGCAACATTATCTGGAAATGCGTCGGATCAGAAGCATGTCAAGTCATTTGAACGTGCTTCTAGACTACTGGTCGAATTCGAATCACTTGGCAGTGAGGAAGCCAGAATACCATTCTCATCATTTATGAGACGAGACGCAAAAGAAAGAACAAAGAAAGTTCTTTGCACTGGGACTGATAGCATTATATCCCATCCTCAGATAGAAGGTTCAAAAAGTGCATCACTTGGACCAGGAATTGGTCTACAGTCTTCTCATAATAAAACTTCTTTTGCTGGTGAACTGAATAAAGAGGAATGCTATGTTGGAAACTATAATGAAAGAACAGGTGACAACCGAGAAATGGTGCCTGGAGGTGGGATAGATTATGATGGATACATGATAGGGTACGTTTCTCCCAATTCTGTTGGAGGCAACCCTGGAGTTCCATTTAGACAACCAAGAGAAGGTCCCTCTTTCTCATTTGATAATACAGCTGGTAAGTGTAACATAAAGCTATCATTTGCTGGGACTGGAGAGCAAGGATCAAATTTAGGCCTTGGACAAGCTTTTGGTATTGAAGAATGTGCTGAGGAAAGAAAAATTAATCAGGAACTGCAGAACCAAGGCAATCAGGAAGTTAGCAAATATTTTTCATTAGACTCGAGCAACAGAGGCTGGGTGAATATGCAAGCAGAAGAGAATATGAAGTTGCTGAGAAGCGAATATTTGGATGAGAATACTAACCTCAACAACTTGTTTGGAAGTCTGATTCATCTCAACGAAACTGAACGCCTTGATCTAAAGATGGGGTCGCTCGCGTTGGAAGATGGATCTGATTCTCAGCCCAGTAATGCTGGTATTTCTTCGAATCAAGAAGTGCGGCACTCATTGCTGGAACAGGAAAGAAGTGGCCAGGTATGGAAAATGCCATGGCTGTTCGAAAATATACAATGATTATCCTGTTTTCTTTGGATACAGCCAATTTAAGGACATTTGTAAATTTGGCTTGATTTATTTACATTTTGAAACCAGAGATGGTGGAGTTTTCTACAATGGTTATGACATTTTATTTACTTCTCATTATTTCTACATTTGTAGCCAATACATGATCTGGAGCTGTAATATTCATGTCACATATCATTGCATGAACGATTTAGGTTGTGTTCACCTTAATTGAATGGTAGGGTTAATTTTCATTCTTTCTCTCATTCCGTATCTGAACTAGAATTCTAGCAGCATATTTTGAAAGGAATGCTTCATTCCATTTCTTCATCTATATTCCTACAATCCTCATAATAGAATATTTAGACTCCTTCGTGCATTCTTCTTTTTCCATAAATTTTTTCATTCCATTTCTTCTACGTTCCATTCTCACCAAGGGAACACAACCTTAAAATTTTAATGCGGTAGTTAGTTGGTCCATGTCAAAGTTCTTATATATAATTGTTTTAAAGCAGTGCAGCATCTGAAGGGATTCTTCATCATTTTCAGTATTTTCATCTAATTATCCATTTTGAATACATTTGGAACTGCTTAGCACAAAAGCTATTTCCATCAACTCCCCTTCATGTAATAATGTAAGAACCTTATTGTAAGTGATATTGTGTATTATAAAACAGTGGCTGCACCAGTCACCTAAAATCTGGGCTTCTAATCACGTTCAGATATCTTGACTCTCTTTCGACAAATTAAATGCTGTGATCTGGCCTCATTATAGTGGTGTTTGGTTTGTAATAACTGCCGGCCGGCCTTGCTAGTTATTTACTCTAGCATGTTCTGTTCACCAACTGCCTCTTGTTTTATATCATTCAGCTCTGTATGAAAAACAATTTGTTTCTCATATATGTTAATGTATTAACTGGTGATGCTTGCCTGAGTGAGTTTGTTAGATGTCACAGCGCATAGATTCTGGTACAGAATCCATGTCGGAAGTGTGCTGGTATATATTGCAGTAAAAATAATACTGGTATGAGTTCTTAATGCAAAGAACTGTATTTGGGCCGTCGACCTAGCTACTTGTACTTTACAATATATGCAAATACATATGGTCCCAACTCCTAAGCATGATAGTTAAGTAAATTGTACTTTGTTAGTTGCAATGGCCTTGTCGATACGCGCAGCTGTGGCATCCCTACTACAGGCCGCTTTCATCCCCAGTCTGCATTGACTTGTATTCTTTATCTATGATCCACACAATAATTAGATAACTGTTACATACTACAATGGTATTCAGACAAGGTGCTAATGCCACCTATATGCTAATTTCTATACAAGTGTGTGCCTTTCCCTGGATTTGGTAAACCTGCACAAATCCATCTGTCTGCATATTGAGTAATTAATAATTAATAATTACCCATATCCTTCGATCCCCTACCTACTTGAGCAAATCATACTGAGTATGTTTTGTTTGGTCCGGAAATTACAACCAGAACTAGAACTATAAAACCTTAGCAACTGATATAAAATGACAATGCAGATTGCAGGTCTCACTCAGTGTGTCTGCAAGGCAATTGTGAAGATGTGTTTCATCTGAACAAAATCTGTGTACTCTTTTATAAATATAAATATTCCATTAATAAAAAGAGACAAGTGGGAGTTTCATTCAATCTTTGTGGGGCGTCTGATAATAACTTCTACAAAGCAATGAACACACGAGCCTTAACTATACTGTTTCAATTATTGATCCTGTGATCATCTCTACACAACTATTTCATCAACATTATAATTGATTATAGATTGCGTAAAATCCATAACCAGTTCTCAATCTCCAGTGCAACATTTTTGGAATTGTATACAACTTGTCACTACAGTGCCGATTTATATTTAAAAAAAAAATTAAATTCGTGCTAAAAATCAGAAGAGTTCCAACAGACCAACAAAGCCAGGCTACTTCCCCTGTTGCAGGCTCAGAATAACATGCATAAAGAGTGAGTTGGCAAAAATTTATTCATCAAACAAAACTCTTTACAGCCAGACATATTTATTTCAGTTTACATGTATGTCGACAAAAGTACGAACTGAAACTCTGAGTTTTAAGAATTCCTAGCTAATATTAATTTGTCAGTGACAGAGATGAGAATGCGCTATCACACTCGCATTCAAGATCTTCTAAACTCCAAACCTCATCCTCCTCCTCCTCTTTTGGAATTTTCCACCTCTCTTTATCGATTTCTCCTTCCATTAGCATTACTTGCAGAACCTGTCAATTTTATATCACAAAGCAACCAATAATTAGTCATAATAATTCAGCAATTAAGAATTTGATTTTCCATTTTAAAAGTAAAGTTATTCTAGTCCTTGGAATAATAAACAAGCAAGCAAAACACTGAGAAAAAGGTGATTTTAGTATATGGTAGTTAGGATGGAATAAAGGTGGTTAAGCAAAACAGTGAGATAATCCTGATGGCTTTTGGAAAGTTGTAAAGATCCAAATCCTAGTTTTTGTCCTCATGGGTGAAAAAAGATACATGAAGTCTTTACCGACAAAAAAATTAGAGTATCTTAATCTGGCTGCATTTATCTAATCACAATTAGTCTGGTCAGAAATGAGCACTTGCCTGTTCAAACTTTAAATATTGTCACTAATTAATTTTATCAGGGCAAGGACACAAATTTGATATGACATCGCAGTCCTTATCCGGAAACTTAAAATAATTCTAGTCAGGTTAGTTGTTAACCGTAATTTACTCTGCAGGACTCAAATATTCTGCAAAACTACCAGAAGATAGAATTTTGCTCTCAGAGGTTCCTCAATTTCAGTGGAATATAATTTTTGACGAAACATCAGACTGAAGAGAAAGGACTGGTAATTTGGTACCTCGCTCATGATTGGTCGCCACTTGGAAGATTTGCGTATGCAGAGAGATGCTGCAAATGCAAGCCTGTTGAGCTGCTTGGTATTATATGCACCTTCGAGTCTTGGATCCACCAACTTCCCATTGTCCCCTTGGTTCAATATAGGTTTTGCCTATAAAATTACAAATGACATTAGATATATAGCACATTTAATTGCAAGCACCAGGCAGCCCTATCGTGCAAACAAGAAAAGCCAATTCTTTAGTGGGGTTTGGAATTTCCTAAACAATTCAATCATTTGATACTTATTATTTTGCGGGTTAAACATTGGAAATGGAAATCACATGGCGCCTAATTTGTGGCTCCTCCTTCAATCATGAAAATGCAATAAAACTTTAAATGGTGCAAGTAATTGACATATATTTGTTGCCAAGTAAATCCATTTACCCAGCTATGTAAACTTTGGTGTGAGCCATCAACTGGTTTCTTGCCAGATATAATCTCGAGCAAGAGGACACCAAACGCAAATACATCAGTCTTCTCATCCACAAACCCGTGCATGAAATACTCCGGTGCTAAATGCCTAAATTATGATATGAAGGCTACATTAATCCTTTAGTACTTCTGACATTGGAGTTGATTTCTTTCTTAAAATTACATTTCATTAATATAAATCAAAATATAAAAAGTTACATACCCAAATGTGCCTTCTATAGGAACTATTGAATGATGAGTCCACTGTGATGGAAGCCATTTTGCCAATCCAAAATCTGATATCTGTAAAGCATTAAGTTACAAGACTATAATTTTCAGATCAGCATCTTATGCTGGAAAACCTGGTATTTTTGTTCTGTAATCAAGCTACCTGGGGTCTAAAATCTGCAGTAACCAAAACATTGGAAGTCTTGATGTCTCTATGAATTATTCTTCTCGGACATACTTTGTGCAAATAATGAAGACCTAGGGCAGTTTCAACACAAATTTTGTACCTTGATTTCCAATCCATTGTTGGTGAATTCTCATCTTTAAGAAGTAAAACAGTAAAAATCAGAATCTGAAAAAAAAACCTAAAAGAACAAAAAGTTTGAATGAGGAAAGGAAATAAATGAAGATCACATACCATGGATAAGAGAAGCAACAGAACCTCTAGACGAAAACTGGAAAACTAGATATAACCCATTATCAATGCAACAACCTAAAAGTGATAACACATTCGGATGGTTAACGTGACCAAGTGTTCCGATCTCTGTCAAGAACTCCTTCTCTTTCCTCTCATCATTTGATACCTTTGTCAATCGTTTTACAGCTATTTCCTGTCCATCTTCTAGCACTCCTTTATAAACCTCCGCATACCCTCCTTTCCCTACCAAATTATCTGCAGAAAAAACCATTTATCACAACCAATATACCTTTTATATAAAAAAAACAAAGCACAAGCTCAAAATCTAACAAAAAGAAGAGCAGAGAGGAAGTAAAACCTGAGGCAAAACCATTGGTTGCGCGAAAGACTTGTTGAAAAGTGAAGTTCTTCCAAGTCCTTCTCTGAAAGTTTCCGTCATTGTATTCCTCTTCTTGATCATTTGAATAATCTGAGCTTCTAGGCTTGATAGAAAAGAGTCTCCTAAAACTTGAGGTGCGGCTATATCTTCTAGATTTTGGACTACCAGTACTACTGTTGAAGCTTTCGTTATTCTCTTGTTGGTCATTAGAAAGACTACACATCTTCGCCATTCCTTCTTCATCTTCTTTATTATCAAAGCTTTGACGCTTGCTGGAGAACAGTCTTTTGAAGCTTCCGGTCCGAATGTATCTCATAGTTATTTTTCACAACTTTATAAAGAAAATGTAACACCTGGGGACAGAGAACAAGGTATAATATGACTACAACACTACAAGCCTTCTTGGAGACTTGAGGTCTCTATATAGGACTGGTAAATTGATTAGGAGTATATATATTGTCTTTGTCTCTGCTGAAATTTGTGGTGTGCTGCAGAGTCTTAAGAATAAAGAGAGTAAAAATAAGCATACTGATGAGAAATAGAAGAGAAATGAATATAACAGCTGTATTTGGAATATAAAGTATACTTTTTTTTAATTTCATCCGGTCGGAATCACGGATAACATTAAAAAATCTATTGTTCTTTCTAATGTAATACTGCTTTAATTCATATATAAAATCAAAAGTATCTTAAGATGGAAATTCCGTTGAAATGTCAAGGTGTTAGGATCAGATCATATTTGCGTTTAAAATTGTCTGGATCGTTTGCCAAGCAAATCAAGTGAGTGGTTAGTATAAAATCAAAAGTATATTAAGATGCAAATTCCTTAAATGTCAAGGTGCTAGGATCATATCATATTTACGTTTAAAATATTAAAATTATATGAAAGCCGAGATCATTCCCCAAGCGGATTAGTGAGTGGTTAGAAAAAAAATCGATGAAGTTTAAGTTGGAACTAACTTGTCAACTATTTTTGTCTCAATTTGCTTGTCTTTGTTCTCATCAGGGAAGATTGACCCCTCAATGATGAATGATTCGAATGACCTCTACCTCTTGTTCTTTCTCATTTTGAGTGTGGTTTGAGTTGAGCAGCTTTGTTGGATCAGTTGGGGATAAAAAACAAGAGAAATGGGAAGTTCTTTTGTTATATACTTGGCCTGAGGCCTTAGCAATCACATTATTCCATCCGTCTTTTGTGTGACAGGTATATATTCCTTTTCCATTTTAAGCCAAGGAATTATAGAATATATAAAATAAAAAAGCATTGCTATGTTTCTTCACAAGGGATAAGGACTCAGAATTTTTCAGACCAGTTTTATTCCATGTTCACACAACAAAGCTATGTCTTGTTTATTTTAGAGTATGATTTTCTATTTCTTGAGTTCCTTTGATAGTCATTGACTTTTTTATAAAATTGTAAAATATATTACAAGAATAAGTCAAGTCAATCCAGGATCTAAGCATCTATTAGGTGTAAACTTAAATTGTTTTCGCGTCGTGTAACTCATGTTAACTGATAAATTCTTCCAAAACCTCAAAATATTGAAAGGAGTGCTTATCAAAATCATATTATATTCTAGCATTCCCTCTTGGGACATAATTCTGCCTACATGTATATAATTAATTATGAGAATGTTGAGAGTCGCCGGAAGTCGAACCCGATTCTTTTACGAGCCTCTGATATCATGTTAAGTGAACAATTCTATCAAAATCTCAAGATATTGAAAAGAGGCTATAGCATAATCATATTATATTCTAACATCTTGCTCGAGTATTTCGGCGATCCTATATGTTTTAATGGAATCTGTTTATTTGACAGTGTGAAAGTATTATGGCCACTATTTTCTGGGGAAATCAGAGCATGTTCCTCTAGGTTTCTGCTCTAAAGTACGAAACTCGTGCATTTAGTTTTTATTACCAAACATGTTGTATTCGTTCCCCATGTCAAATAATGCAAATTCATTAAGAACACCACAATGAATTGCTGGCCTTTAATATATTTGCTATAGAACAGTGTACGGAAGAGTTGTATTTCGGAGCCGACTGTGGAAATGGAACAGTGGAAGAGCCCTACAAATACAAATACCTTACAATAAATAAAGGCACCCTCCCTTGCCTCTTTCAGGGCGTGGGAGGGGGAGAGGGAGGGGGGTCTTTATTTGCAACAAGAAACAGGCTGAATGATGTTGACCCAAAAGTGATTAAGTTCTGAATGAGAACACTGTGAATCTGTGATAGTAGTTGATTGAATTGCCATTCAGAGTTGTTTTATTAAATTCTTACCCAGTTTTACTCTCAAGTCTCAACCACACCTCCCACTTTATCTATAGGTTTTTAATTTTTTTCACTTCCCTTTCACCGATCTCTTGTGTTGGACACAGGCCCCTGTTCAAGGTCAGGCCTACAAGGCCTTCCTTATATAGGCTAATACTTCTAAATAAATTCTCTCAAAATCTCGAGGTATTGGGATGAGAGCTTATTTGGAGTTTTACCGCTCTGATACCATGTTAAGTGAACAATTCTCTCAAAACTCGATATGTAGGAAGGAGGAGAAGGGCTTACCATGATCATATTATATTCTAACAAAAGCAAAGCTGAATGACACAAGGCATGCATTGAGCTTGGTTGATGTTATCAAACGCCAAACGCCAGATTTATGCATTTGGACACTTCTTTGTGCACTCAATTTCCAGATGCACCTGGGACGAAGGTTTTCTCTTTATAAAAAAACCTAATGTACACAAACAATTTAAACAAATGCTAAAAAACAGATAACCTAAATTCTTTAACTCGCTCAGGAACACCAACATAGCCAAAGTAGAAAATTGAATTCTTTGGTTTGATATATCACTAACAGTAAAGGAAAGATATGTGATGCGACATCCTATTTTAAATAACATAAATCACGACAGCTAACAAATCCGAATGCATAGTTTTTAAAATGTCTTCTTCCAACTGTATAATGAATTCTCCAGTCCAGATGAATAAATTTTTAGCTTGAATATGCGATCCTTGTAAACAAAATGAAGAAAGATTTACACTGAAGTGATCATAGTATACGAAACAGAAAAACTTTTTTATCAATCTACTCTTCTGAAAGAGGTAAAAGATAGGACCGGGTTCGATGTCTTATCACACACATAGAAACAGGATTGACTTGATGAGCAGCAACATAAACATAACAATAATGCAATTAAATGAACTACATTCTATGGAGGATTACCTACATGCAGTGAGCATTTGATCACTTTTGAGAAAGTTTTCTCGTCCCTGCAGCTGAATCCTTCAGAGCGAACAACTTTGAGGAATTAAGTTCCAAGCAATATAGCTGAATCTACTAGATGCCAACAGGAGATCAAAATCTTACGACAGATCATTACAAAATTAATGGTAATGTCACAACTGCACAAGAAATGTTTGGACTAGTCGACCATAGACGAGCCTAAGTCTGAGTAACTCGAGTTCAAGTTCGAGTAAATAGTTTGGACTCGAGTTCGAGTTCAGCAGACTCGTAAATTTCAAAATTAAAGCTTGACTCAACAAAAACTCGATATATCCAAACTCCACTGAAAAGCTCGAATCGATTTTATATAATGAGGAGAAAAGCTCGAACGCATCAAGTTCGGCTCGGCTCGATTGAATACGTAGGCTTTAAAATACTCTTTTAGTTTGGACTTTCTCATATTGTTTATTTTTTCTAGTTCTAATTTACAGGTGGTGCTCTTGTATTTTAAATTACAGCATTCACTTAATTAAATTTTATATAGAACCTTTTTTTTTTTGAATAAATTTTAAATAGAACTTAAGTAAATGACTAAAAATAATCATTTAAACTTTAACTTTTTCACACTTTCAAACCCGTAACAATCTACTATATTTAAAAATTCATTTATATATTTGAATAAAACATTGTTTACAACTTTAATAAGTGTTTTAAAGAATATTTTTTATAATACTCATGTGCTATCAACTTTTTTGTGACTTTTACGGATGTTATTCTTGTATTTTAACGTTTGATTAGCTTCTCAAATAGCTCGAGTTTGCAATTCGATTAATGTCAAGTTAAATTAAAATATTTTACGAGCCGCACTCGAATAACTCGAAATTCGCTCGTTCACTCCCCAGCTTATACCATACTTTAGCATAAACCTTGTGACTAGAAAGGACAACAGTGGTGGCCTGGATAAGGTGTGATTGGTAAGGAGTGCAGTGGTTTTAAGGAGGTTGGGGATCCGATGTGTTAGAAAGTGTTGTGAGGCCTTTCAAGTTTGGTTTCTTAGCCATTTCTCACAAGGTCACAGATAAAGTAAAGTGATTAAAATATAAAATCAATATTGAGCAGATACTTCTTTCAATGCTTTTAGACTTTTCCAGGATTAAAAGAGAACATAATTACAAGCATTATTTGCCATGGGGTCCAACAATATTGCAACATTCAGCATGCTAATCAAAACTTGATTACCACCAGTTCCTTGTCCAGTCCATCATTTGTACCAGAAGTCAGCATATTTATGTCTTGCTTTTGCTTAACATGAGATTTATGATACATAATCCAGCTAAACAACCCCTAAGCTGATATATATGGTATCAGAACTAAAGAAAATCTAGTGATCGAATCTTTAATATTACCGACACCTAATGATCAACTAATTTTAAATTTTTAATCATTAAGTCCGCGTAAAGCTAATAGCATAATCAACCACAGATCCACAGTGGTATTTAGCATAAGCTTGGCTCATCTATTTGTGTGTGAAATACAGTAAGTTCCTTAGTTTGGCATTATTTAACATTACATGCATTCAAGCTCTTGCATTATTTAAGACTTTGATAACAATAAAAGTAATATCTATACCTGACAGAGCCGCTATCAATGTGAAGGATGATAGTCTAAAGAAACAATGAAGAATTTAATAAACTTATTACCAAAGAATCTTATCTGTCAATGAAAAAGCCTGAGGCATAACCCCATGGGAGCTGTAGGAGGACACTTGTTGGATATAATTTCGGAGAAAGTGTCAACAAGCTGCCCTGCAAGAGATGATGGATCTTCGACAAGTGTATCAACAAAGACCTTTACAACCCTAAGTTGCTCAGGAGTAGCTCTTAGGCCATACCAAGTCAGAAACTTCTGCCGGAAGCTCTTCTCAATGTGCCCCTCGCACTCCAACCATCTGATTACCTTCACATAGTACCCAAAATCCTTATCATTATCTTCTGTACATTTCTCATTTCTTCTTCCTGCACTCCTTTTCTTAACTGAGCCACCATCCTCTCGGTTCTCTTCCTCTCCAGAACCTTTATCAAGATCCTTGCTTAGTGCAGGTCTGCTGCTTCTTGCCACCCCGTCTTTAAAGTTTTCCAACTTGCATGGAGTATCGGGTAAGCCAGCATCTGAACTATGTGCAGACTGTGGCAACTCCGTGTCACTTTGTACAAGTGTGTTTGTTCCATTTCTCGGGCTTGTCACCTCAGTGTTCTGCCGTTCTGGTGAGTGCCTGTCCTCAAGATTCACGAAATCTGGCCTTGAGTTAATTTTTGCCATTGTGTGTTCCTCATTTTGCACAGACACTGGTACTGCCTGAGGTCCTCTCTGATCCATTGCATTACAGTCTAGGCCCCCAGTAAATGATATCTTTGAGTTGTTATTATCCGCAGCAGGAACATACACATACCTTTCTTTTGCATTCTCATTCATGCAGGATTTAACATTATGATTACTTTCATCTTCAACTGATGAAGGATTAGAAAGGCTGCTGCCATTTGTTGTTGGACTAAGACTTCTTTCTTCTTCTATGCCCTTGGAATTTGGGACAACATCACTGCATGTTTGCATCTGAACTTCAATTGTTCTTAACTTCTTGTTGTCATCAAAGAAAACCACCTTAAAAATATAAGGCGTGGCCGGAGATAGACCTGATAATGAAAACCTGGCATTTGGTTCAAACAGTGTACAGGTTGGTTCTGCTTGATAGTCCAGTTCGTCTACCTTGCGATGCCACATAGTATAGCCAGACATCTTTCCAACAGGTGGATCTTCATAGCTGATAATCACATTAACTGATGAGGTGCTGATATCTTCAAATCTGATATCTGGAGCTACCGGGTGGGATTCTACAAACATATAATAACTGTTAACAGCTGAAATTATACTGATTCGTTTAGAATTGGCAGCATAACCTGAATTAGCATATACATAACACCATGGAAACATGTAACAACTCAAGAGGACTGGACAACCATTCGTACAAACGCAGTCTTTTTCCTACTACATAATAAATATCTATAACTGATAAAATAATGGAATCCTATTTCTTGGTGCAGAAGATATTAGAAAAAATTATAGTTACCTTGAACTGCCAGATCAGATGACACTTCAAAACCTGTGCCAGAAAGAATCAGGTCCAGTGTCTCAATAGCTGAGGAGCAAAGTCTTTGAATTTCTGGGCCTGAAGAGAGTCTATTGACAATACCCCTGGCCTGCTTCACAGGTACACCAGAAAAGGGGCCGACATCTGCTTCCAGTTTCTTTATTGCTTCGTCCACAATCTCATAAAGCTTCTGGTAGTGTTTCGTACCTGTAAGAAGCTTGTGGCTTAAGGAAATACGGTGACACAAAATGTCAACCCGCCTGGTGTCTCTTGCTCTTATCATCTGTTTTCTCCAACATCTACAAATACACCAAAAACAGTTTTGCTTAGCTTACTGCATCAAAAATACCACATTATAATGAAATTAAAGACACCATCGAATTATGACTACAAAGAACACCATTTCTTTTCCCTTTCAATATTTTTGCTTAACAGTAAATTATGTTCCTATCGTTTCTACTATCATTAGAGTAACTGCAGCAAAAACAGAGAAACAATATGCTTGCAAACATCAATATCAAAAACTTTTTAACCCACATGAACTGCAAATTTAACAAGATTATGTGCTAGTAAACATGTCAAAAAGCCAAGAAATCAAAATTGGGAAGTTCCAGAACCATAGTTGGAAAGAATTTTCATGTTATTATATATAATATAATTCTCCACACAAGAGTAACATACTGTTCGATATGAAAATAAATATTTGAAGGAATAGCAGAACTTGGAACTTACTCGATCAAATCATTCACTTTCCCACACGATAAACAATAAAAATTTCCATCAAGTCCAACGTCCTTCTCTTTCTTGAGTATACCAGATTTTTCATGCTTCAAAGCACATTCAAGATGACTTGACATACCACATGATTTACCTGGAAATGGATGCTCTGAACTACAGGTTAGCCACAAGCTCGGATCTTTGTTATCATCATACTGATAACAGACACAGCATGAACACCGTCTGCAGAATGCATCTCCTCGACTTATTTTAGCTCTGCAAGCTATATTTTTGCACAATACAGTGTCACCTAAATCATCATTACTGGCAATGATTGACACCTTGTTTTCTGCAACTGGTTTACTATCTGGATGATCAGTTTTCTTCTGTCGTTTAGCACTTCTTTGACCAGTTGTTGCTGAAGGTTCAGGTCCAATGTGATTTATGGAGCCGTGATTATGAGAATTCTTTTCAGAGACCACTTTCAGGAGGTTCTCTATAATCTTCAATTTTGTCAGGCCAGTGTATTTCCTTTCTTTACCAATTTCCGCACATAGGATTTCTAAAATTTCATGGCGGCTCCACGAGTGGAGCAACTCTGCAGCACCATCTTCCCATGTTGACAATTCATATACAAGCTCCCTCTTTTGTGCTAGGCTTAAGTTACTGGATTTGGATTGGTCGAGCAAAGATCCTGAAATTTAAGGGAATAAAAGACATTTCTATAATTTGATTTTAAACAAGTCTAGCATATTAGAGACAGGAATCCTCCGAGAAATTACCATAACTTAATATAGAATTTATAGCAAAAAAGACACACAAACGGGAGATTATCTCTGTATTACATTAATTATCTAATAATTAAATTGATTAAATATTCTTTCAGTCTTTGCTGATCTGCGTATCGTTCTGAGTCACAAGCCCTGAGAGAAAACCTATCATAGAAAATAAAACTGTAACTAAAAATCTAGAATGACAGTTAATTAACAACCATGAATCCCAGTAGAGTTCTGTTCTAGATCTCCTGAGTTCACGAAGTGGTAGGAGGAAGGCCTAAGTATATCATAAACTTTATATGTTAACAAGTTTCTTATCTCCACTACATCATATTAGCAGTATGCAGGTCTTGAATTTGGATCGGTTATAAATGTGGAAGCGCTTTTGTTTTCTGCATGTCACCGCAGAAACCACGATCACAAAGTATACATGCAACCGTTATAGATACTTGAAGCATTTGACCAAAATGATAAAGACACCCAACAATACCAATAGGACAGAGTCAAGTATAATGCAGCAGCAATCTGGAAAAGTAGGTCAGCTGTTATAGATCAAAATAATTTACGCACACACATTTATAAAAAAATTGTACAAGTAGATGTTGCGATTGGCTCACTTTAGTCACTTCTTGACAAAGAGGGGGATGAATAATTGCATTAGGTAAGAGCTTCATTAAAAGTCAACAATACTATTAGGCACACATAAAAACACATAAACAAGACATTACCATTCAATTAAAAATGCTTAATGACACACAACTAGCACCTTTAAAGATCACATATGCATTAATATATAGAGACATAAGATAAGATATAGCTGATCATGCAACTCAGGCTCAGAAATAATTGAGATGTAAATTAAACAACCAAACAAAGGTGCCATCTAATTTACTCCTATCAATTAACAAAATGCAGTTTAATATAAAACCAAGCAAGCACAAAAGAGGCCTAACAGATCCATCAAAAAAACATCATGAGCTTCAAGTTAGCTTCAAAATCACGGAATGAGCATGGCGAAAACATCGATACAGAAAAGAAAAGGGAAAGACAGACTTACCCTTAGAAGCAGGATCCATGGATAATATTATTACCAAACTAAAAACTTCAGCGGTCTCTCTCTACATTACCAAGAACAAGACACAGTTACATTCGACATCGGATATATTTATTCGATATTATTACAAATGGGAACAGGGAAAACATATAGAAGATGTGCAAGAAAAGAGTTACATACATATGTACCTGTGATGGGGAATCTACGAAATCTTGAGGGGTTCTAAATCAACCGAATGGGAGACTCGGGCATCTTTTTAGTCTAGCTTTCTATCTCTCTTTTGAGAGAGAGAGAGAGAGAGAGAGAGAGAGAGAGAGGGGATAAAAGAAAAGAGAGGAAGAGAGGGAGACCATGGTGATATATGAGAGGGGCAAAAGCGGTTGCATGTCATCTTTCTTTGTTTTTTACTCCTGCTTGCATACATACATACATTATACATACATTTTTTGTGTGTAGACATCGCCCACACTTGCATACATTTCTTTTCTTTTGTTGTTTGTGTTCTCCACCGCCCATTTTTTCTGCGCCATAATTGTTAAGTGAACGCTATGAAGCTCGTGCATCTAGATAATTTAAATAATTCTACGGGAGACTCCTAAAAAATATTAGCTACGTCAGGGGTGATTAAAAAACATACTTATACTTATTATTTTTAAAATTTTCTTTTTCTTAATTAAAGTTTATAGTTTATATTTTTATTCAAAAAATAAATTTAAAAATAATGTGCGGAATTATGTTTTTTTACTCATCTTAAGTTACGTGTAAAAAGTCAAAGTGACAAGTAATTACGGAATTATGTTTTAATTTTTCATAGTTTGATTTTTAATTTAATTTTTGATTCAAAATCTAGTAATTTAAAGTCTTTTTATTACAATGAATTTTAGTTTCACTGAAATTACCTAATTATCTAACTTGGGTTCAGTTAGGACACCGTTATCCATTCATACATCTAACATAATCACCTTATCTAAAATATTATGTCCATATCATCTTTATGCTTATCAAATTTCAAATGGAGCCGGAGATGGTTACTCAATTATTTTAAATCACGTCACTTATTGGTTGTCGATCACCAATTATGCCGCCTCATACAAATAAGCCACTTTTTCATCGCAGCAAACATATTCCTTCACGGTAATTTAATGTCGATAGCAGTGAGGAAAAAGTGGTGATTAAAATAATTTATCACTAGTTTCGAATATCTTCAGAGTTAAATCTTTTGTTCTTTTTAGTGAAACCGGAATTAAAAAGAAATAATGTCTCATTCAGTCGCCTGTAACCAATTAGGCAATTATTATACAACTTTATGGACGTGAACGAGTCGTGATGTATAATTACGGTTTAGCTAGTGTGTGCCCATGAGCACATGCTAAGTGCGGAAATTTTTGTATTTGGGGATTTTGATTGGTGTGGTTGGTGTATTTGCAGGGGGTCCACCATTATCATGACTCATGAGATAGGAGCCAACCAAAATAATCCAAGCACACAATAATTTTCCGCGCTTAGCATGTGCCCATGGGCACACCATAGAAAAATCGATACTCCCTCCGTCCCAATCATTTATATACAAATGGTTGGGACACGGAGACCAAGAAATTGGATAAGAAATGAGTAAAGTTAGATGAAAAGTGGGTACAGTGGTGGGACCCATTTATATTTAATACTCCCTCCGTCCCTTTTTACATGTCCCTTTTGAAAAAAAAAATTGTCCCAAATTACTTGTCCACTTCTCTTTTCAAAGCAACTTTTTGTATGTTTTTTCAAAATATAACAACTTCCAATGTTTGACTAGCATATATATATACACAACTCTATCTAATTCATTACATTTATTAGGGATATGTATGAAAACAAGATATACACCTAACATTTTCTTAAGATGCGTTATTTTTTCAAAAGGGACAAGTAAAAAGGGACGGAGGGAGTAATAGATTTGAGATAGTGGAGGAAAGTAGTGGGTGTAATAGTGTTTATATTATTATAGAATAGAGATAGTGGAGGAAAGTAGTTGGTGTAATGATATTTTATATTATAAAAGTTTACTAGTTTTGGAATGTATACAATTGATGGGACGTCCCAAAAAGGAAACTGTATACAATTCACTGGGACGGAGGGAGTATAATTATACTCCCTCTGTCCCATTTTAACTGATGTTTGACTTTTTAACACGTATATTGAGGTGTAAAAAAACAATATCTACACTTAATAAAAAATTTCAATTCTTATATCAAATAAAAGTTTAGACTCTAAACTTTTATTTGATATAAATTTTATAAAAAATAATCATGTTTAGATGTAATTTTTTTAACATCTTAAAATACGTGTAAAAAAGTCAAAAGCAGTTAAAATGAGACGGAGGGAGTACAACTTTCGGACGTGCATTCCCGGTGTAGATCCCTGGAAGTATATTGGTACTACCACCTCTTAATAACACTTTATGGACTCCTCGGGAAAGTTTAGGCCTCGGGGGAAAAAGGAATAGCACTCTGCGGAGTGATGATATATGGCACGCCGCACCGCACAATAACAGTCTTTTCGTCCCAATTTATCTCTATTATTTAATTTTTTATGATCAATTTGACCAAATTTTGACTGAGACATGTATAAAATAATTAAAGAAAATTATGAAAAATATATTATTAGAATTTATATTTATTCTACTCTAAAATGTATTTTTTCAATTTTCAAATTCATGTATAAATCAAATAAGATAGATAAATTGAGACGGAGGAGTGATATGCAGGATTATAAATAGCAGTACTTCCTTTATCAAAAAGAAGAAAGAAAATAAGCAGTACTCCCTGTCAATAGACACCTTGATTTTTAACATGGAATTTAAAATATATTAATCGTATATTTGTATAATTTATTTTAATTTTTTCTTATGAAATGAAAGTTTTTATTTATAAAATAAAATGGTAAATGCAACTTTCGTATGGCCAAAATCAATTAAATCATTTAATCTTGGATTCTATTTTTTCCCTTTAGAATGATAGCAAAGCGGTCCGCACTCCTGACCATAGGATTTGTTAAATTATTGTAATTATCATGTCGCTTTGATATATTGTTGTTGCAAATCTTGCTTAAAAATAGGTTAAAAATTGTTAGATAAATTGAAAAGTGTTTAAAGTTGTTTTTAGAAAAAGCAAACCCTCTTGTATTTTTGGGAAAATTACTTTTCAATTTTTACGAGAGACTATCATGAAATTCATTATCATACTTTATCTAAAAAAAAAAAAATATCTTATTGATAGAAGATATACGATAATTTTTTTACCAAAATTTTTTAAGAACACAATAATTTTGAGAGTATATTGCACTTTGTAATCCTATATTTTGACTGATTAGCAAATCAAACACCACACTTTGAAACGTGATAGTTTGTAATCTTAAATTTCATTTGGCTTTCGGTTTATAACCCTGGCCCACACATCCGTTAAAAGCCGTTAATTTTAATTGTTTGAGAGGTGATAGTGTGTATATTATTTTCAAACAGCTAATTTACCCTTGTGACCCCTCAAAGTTTATGTATTATATTTTCAAATTATTTTTGAACACACACAACGATGTAAAAAATTTAAAATAATTTTTAGAATATGTATTTAGATTTAGAATATGAATTTTTGTAAGTTAAATCAATGTCACTTAATATTAATCAAGGCAGTGAAAAATGAAATTCATATCTACTCAATTTCGTTATGGAAAAATAGTATTGGAAATCGGAGAGTACTCGGAATGAGAATTCGAAAAACTATTCAAATACCAATTTTTGTGTTCGTATTTTAAATTCATTTCAATTAAACTTTAGTAACAAATATTTAAATTTGAAATTTAAGATAATAGTTCTTTTTGGTTATATTATACAGGAAAATGTTATATACAAATAATAATTTATTACTAAACAAATAATATTATTGATGACAAATTAGTAATAATTGAGTTCGAGTATATATTACTTGATAATATTTGACAATATAATAAAAATAATTTTAATATTTTATCTACATATGATTTTCTTAATCGTTATCCATATTATTCATATTTTACATAAAAGTCAAAATTTGTGTTTAACTTTGAGTATTCAACGTCAAATCTGATTTTGACCAATTTAATAATTATTATAAAATCGTTTTTTTGATCTGATCATTCGGAACTTAAATCGAGTAAGGAGTAAAATGAGTACTCGTTGCATACTCGATTGAGCTAACTGATTTTATATCAGATAAGCAATTCATATGTGATGAGTGTTAACTTTTTTTTTTTTTTACACAGAGATGAGTGTTACTTTTTTGTTTGTGATGGTTACAAAATTTTTGAATTGCATATTTTCCGAACTTCATTTCCATCCAGATATAGATTTACTTAACAAAATATTAAGTATATGATCAAATACGGACACACTCACTTCTCTTTTAATTTTGCTATATTTTAGTTTAAATTATACTCTCTCTGTTTCATTTAATTTTATATGTTTCTTTTTCACTGCTCGACACGCACTTCAATGCTCTCATAAAACATAATTCTATAACTCATTTTTAAAATTTTCTTTTTCTGAATAAAAATATAACATTCAAACTTTTATACAAAAAAGAAAAATCTTAAAAATAAGTTATAGAATTATACTTTACGAGAGCATTAAAGTCCGTGGCTCCGTGCTGCGTCCTCGTCCCCAATGTATACAACTCATGGGGACGGAGGGAGTATGTTCTTCTAACATACATTAAAATATGAGTCCACTTTTTTAACATGCGAAGATAGACTGTTAGCGTAAAAAATAATTAGACGATTTGATTCTAGATATTTGATATACATAGAGGATGCCAAGGGAGAGTGCGGTTCCATAAACCCCCTCGTCTATCTCCATGCCGCAGTAAACGGTTTCATCCGTGTGGGCTTTTGATATTGGATTAACATAGCGTTTCCAAATTGTGCATTCTGATCGATGATCTTAATCCACCATCAGGATTTGAATACCGATTTACTTTGCCTGTCAGTTATCTATCTCCCCCAACAATTTAGCATGTCTCCCTACAAGGCTCCTTCAAATTTGTAACCACCCTGAACATGATCTTTGCAAAAATAACCACCTAAATTTTCACTTCACAAAACTAACCACCCTAATTATTTCACCCCTCGGGCGAACACAACTACAGCCAAAAAATTTCCAACGCCCCACCAAGAGGCGGACACATAAAGGCAGTATAATTGTGTTCGCCACATCCAGAGGCGAACACATATTTCCACATATTTCACTTCACTTCCCTTAGAATTTGAAATTTGTTCCTTTTGCATGCTACACCTGTATATGCTGTAACCATATCTTGTTCATTGCTGTAAATGATGCTCAGTGTTTAAGTATGACTCAACACGCCCAAAATGCGAGAAATTTATATGATTTCTGTGATTTTCTTGGCGGGGTTTTTGGTTTTTAAAGGGGAGGCTACTTTTGTTAACAGCGATAAGAAAGCATTGCTCAATTTTTTGAGTAATGTGATAGTTTTTTATTTTTTTTTAAATCAAAAACTGCGTTTATTTGATTTATAAAAAAATCAAAAAAAAATAAAAAAAATGTGATTTTTTATTCATAAAAAATCAGAAAAATTATAAATTAAATGTGTTGTTTCGTAAATATTGAATTGAGTATTAATTGTAAATTAAATTTTTATTGTAAGAATAGCGGAGAAGAAATTATGAATTTATATGGATCGAAAAAATAGTAAAATTATTCATATATTATAAAGTAAGGCATCTAATATTAATTAATATGTGATTTTTTCGGTAATATGTATATTTTTTGAGTAAAAATATTCATATGAATATTTTTACTCAAAAAATATTCATATTAATTCATGTTATGAATTAATAATATTAAAATAGTAAAAATATTAATATTCATTGTAATATGAATATTTTTACTCAAAATAATATACTCAAAATATTTACTCAAAATAAAATGAGTAAAAATATTTACTCAAATATTCATATTGCATGAATTAATTCATGAATTAATATGAGTTAATATTAATATTATTTAATATTACAAAAAATATTTTTTGTAAATGAGTAAAAATGAGTAAAAATATTTACTCAAATTAATATTAATTAATTTTGAATAATATACTCAAAATATTCATTAAAATATTTTTTTGTAACGACCGTAATTTTTACAAGTACGTATATTCATTCTTCTTTATTAACTTAACAATTCGCGCAACATTTATTATCCATATATATAAGAGAATATTAGAAGTCTTGTTTATCATTTAATAAACTACAGCGAGATTTAAGTAATGAGATAATTACGGATAAATGCGATTTAGAAGCTGGTAAATATAATAGCTATAAGATTAGTTTTAAGCATATTAATAAAAGAAATAATAAATATACAAATATCGTGAAGATTGATAAGCCAAGGGGATGGCTAGTAAATTCTCTCAAATATTTGGATTAGTATGTAAATAAAATAAATTAATATATTTGTCCTTACAAGCAATTCTTCCATAGTTTTTCTATAAATAGGTTAATAACGGATTATATTAGCATAAGTAAGGAAATTGAGAAGAAGAAATTGGGGAAAGAGGGAGAAAGGTGAAGGAGACTAAATTAGCAAGAAGAAGTCATGAATCAGCAGGTAAAGGTAAGAAAATTCATACTCAAACCTTCACTCTTTCATTTATTAGTGAAACCCTTATAAAACTATGTATCACATAGTTATGAAATACACATAGAGGACCCACCTAAAATTAGGGCCCCATATTGTGCTAACCCCTTAAAATTGATTAGCTTTTATGGTTCAATAATACACAGGCTACACATATGACATATACATGCTGTAATTTTTCCCCAAATTTATATTCAATTAGGGTTAGGGTGCTTAGTTTGAATTGGGGGTTTTTCAACATTCGGTGGATTATGTGTATAATTGAATTGGGGATTATGGTTAGGAGGTGAATAGGGAGGTTTCAGAGGAGTTAATTGGCCGGAATGGGGGCCGGAGAACCGCCATGGCGTGCTCGCCGACGGTGGCTCCGGGTAGCTTCGGATGGTTGCGAACCGAAGGAAAAAAAAAAAAACGAGGTGAAAGGCAGGGGAGATTGTGGTGCGGGTATGAGGTTGTACGAGGGGATATGCGTGTGTGAGGGAGAGTGAGATGTGGGTCGGAGCCCCGCAAAGAGGGTAGCGTGGATGAGAGAGAGATAAGAACGGGTGAAGGGGGGGTTGTGCGGTGGTGAAACCGCCGGAGAGATTCCGGCCGGCGGTGGGTCATGGAGGAGAAGGTAGAGATGAGGAAGATGAAGGAGGGGCAGTTTGGTAATTTGCTTGTAAATGGGTTCTGATAATCAGTTTGCTGGGCGAGAATTTGTTGTTGAATCGTAAAGTAAATTACATATTTGGATTCCTTGTGAAAAATTACATGGAATGGACACTTAAATCAAGTGATTTGAATGAAAAATGAGGGAGTTATGGATGGTCAAAGTTAGCCATGAATGTTGACTTCGGGGAGAGAGAAAACTAGGTGGGTGTGTTGGAGAAGATGATGATGTGGCAGTTTTTGATTGGCTAGAATATTAAAGACTAGTATTTAATTAATTTGAGGGAGTAAATGATGGAATTAGTAGAAGTGTAAAATATGAAAGTTTAAGTAAATAATATTTCGGATTTAATGGTTAATTCAAATTTTGAATTCGAGAAACATCAAATAAAGTTATATTTTGGGTGACTTAATAAATAATTAATGATGTTGATGGATATGGTTGATAATTGATTAAGGGGCAGTTCAGAAGAAGTGAGACTTTGAAAAATTGATATAATAATAAGAATGGAACATTTTAGAGGTATATGTGTGAATTATTGTCGCGAATTAATAGATTATAAGTAGGGATTTATAATACTAGATCATTCATGTGGATTACTTATATTAAAAAAAAGATATAATTATTCAACTAAAGTCTATTATTCGAGGATTTAAAGGATAATCGGTGAAAAAGAGCGATAATAGGAAAACAATCTAAATATTCTCAAGATGGATAATTATGAATTATGAATTTATATTAGTTTATTCGAGACTATTATTTAAAAATGAAGATTGCTAAATTCGTTATTTCGTGTGGTATAGAATATTTATTATCGAGAAGGCGAGCTCAATTATCCAAACTGAGACAAGAGTTTTTTTTTAATTTACCAAAGGAAGCCAGGCAAGTTCACTTAATTCCTTCTCTTGATGTGCCAAAGGTGTGCTATTAACTTATCAAATGTGATTATGCCTGATAATTGATTCTGTGCTTGAAATCCGATGCTTTATTATATTCGAATATTTTGAGAAGATCGTGAAGAGACAGACACCAGAAGATTTGACATTTGTTCAGATTATTATTAAAACAACCTTTCTTCATTACCCAAGTCCACCCATTGTTCGGGGTTGGCTCATTATTTTGAGAAGTCAGAAATACTATTAATTTTCAAATGTTTAACCTGTCATACTTTTTGAAATGGTTATTCATTTTTAAAATCTTTGCTTCGTTACCAAATTCATATTCAATATTTGATTTCAACCTTGCTCGCAACTAAGAATTGTAGTTCATATCTTTGAGTTATTATTTCAATATGAGTATAACTCAATTGAATTTTCTCTAAATCCTGATTATTCGCCAATATTACTATTTTGACTGTCGAGACTCCTATCTTTTGATTCGTTCTTTCTTATGAAGTTTGATGATCCTGATGTTCTCTTTAGATAACTGATTATTCTTACTATACACCTTAAAGTGGATAAATTGCTTGATTATTGATTTCCTCTTCTATTTTCTTATTCTCGTTCAATCTATTAAACTTCTATTCTTTTCTTCGAACAATGATTGATCGATTTTATACAAGGATCATTAACCAAGTTCGGTTCTATGTAATTGTTCTTGGGATGTTGTGATCGGATTACCTGTTTCCGTAATCCGAGAGGTATTAAATTCTGAATTGTGAGGATGCATTTGTTCGCATTCTTGTGAAAAAAAAGGAAGATTTATTCAATATGAAGTGAGCCAATTTGTACTCGGGGGATGAATTTCATAAACTGGTCAACACGAATGATTTGCATTCGTGGAAGTGGTGAAAAATGTAAATTCTCTATGTGGGGTAAATTTGAGGGTTGAAAATGATAACCCTTATGCTAGCAAAGTGTGGAATTTGTGGGTGGCGCCATTCGACAGTCGCGATCAGGCTGCGAGGGCGACACAGGGTGGTACTCGCTCAATGGCGGTGATCGAGCCTTGTGTGGGACCACTGGGATGGAGACCAGTAATTGATATTTTATTCTTTCTTGAACTTTGTATGTGTGTTTGATTGCAACACTTTCTTTAAATCTGCTAAATTGACCTGTGTAAATCCTTTTATGAATTATCTTGTGATGATTTATGTGTCATAGTGGACTTGCTGAGCATTCAATTGCTCATACTTGCAATTCTCTATTTTCTTTAAACAGTAAAGACATAATAATGCGCAATTGAGAAGAACAATCGGAAGCGTACAATAGCACGAACAAGAACAAGGCATGAGGCGGTCGCAAGACGAAGGGAGCGAAGACTTGTTCCCGTGACGAGGATAAGTGTAGTATCGACCCTGGACTTGTGGGGCAAGATATGTATTGTAAAACAGGTATGCCGAAGTGGTGTGACGGTCTAGATCCGAGGGATACGGATCTGGGGGCGTTACATTTTTTATTAAAATATTTTGAGTAAATATTCATTTTTTGAGTGAATATTCATTGTAATGTAATATGAATATTTTTACTCAAAAAATATTCATATTACCGAAAGATCACATATTAATTAATATTAGATGCCTTACATTATAATATATGAATAATTTTACTATTTTTTCGATCCATATAAATTCATAATTTCTTCTCCGCTATTCTTACAATAAAAATTTAATTTACAATTAATATTCAATTCAATATTTACGAAACAACACATTTAATTTATAGTTTTTCTGATTTTTTATAAATAAAATAATCACATTTCTTTAGTTTTGTTTGATTTTTTTATAAATCAAATAAATGCAGTTTTTAATTTTAAAAAAATAAAAAATTATCACATTACTCAAAAAATTGAGCAATGCTTTCTTATCGCTGTTAACAAAAGTAGCCTCTCCTTTAAAAACCAAAAACCCCGCCAAGAAAATCACAGAAACCATATAAATTTCTCGTATTTTGGGCGTGTTGAGTCATACTTAAACACTGAGCATAATTTACAGCAATGAACAAGATATGGTTGCAGCATATGTAGGTGTAGCATGCAAAAGGAAGAAATTTCAAATTCTGAGAGAAGTAAAGTGAAATATGTGGAAATATGTGTTCGCCTCTGCATGTGGCGAACACAGTTATACTGTCCTTACGTGTTCGTCTCTTGGTGGGGCGTTGGAAATTTTTTGGCTGCTATTGTGTTCACCCGAGGGGTGAAACAATTAGGGTGGTTAGTTTTGTGAAGTGAAAATTTAGGTGGTTATTTTTACAATCTAGCAGTGTACGTGATTTGAATATGCCAAATCTCTGGATAATTTTCTTTTGTCTTTCTTCTTTAAGCAACTCTTGTAATCGGTTTTCATCACAAGGATTCCTTCTCTATGATTCGTCTAATATAAACACAAACATTGTATCTACATTAACCGGTGCGTATTAATGGATCATGTTGGTGCGTCGAAGAATTTGGTAAGATTTAGTGCGTATTAATGGATCATCACGGATGTTGGTTCGTCAAAGGATTTGGTAAGATGGATCATCACGGATGTTGGTTCGTCGAAGGATTTGATAAAGTTTAGTGCGTAATAATGGATCATCACGGATGTTGGTTCGTCGAAGGATTTGATAACGTTTAGTGCAAATAGTGGCAGTTTTTATCCAGTTTGATATCTCCGTTTCAGATCATTGTCACCGTTTCAGATAGGGTTAAAAATGGGGCGGGTTCGGGGCGGGGACTTCATTTCCCAACCCCGCCCCACATAATTTTTTCCTGCCCCATCCCCGCCCCATTCCCCGCGGGGATTTATTTTTAATCCCCATCCCCGCCCCACCGAGGACTTAATATAATTTCGCCCCGCCCCGCCCCGCTTCTATAATATTACACTTTAAATAATTACTTTAAAACTAAGTAATTTTTTCTTCAGAATTTAATAATAATATACAAGACATGTATATTCAAAGCAAAAAACTAACTATAATAGAATTCAAAGAGACATGTTATACATTGTAAAATTATAGTTTTGTGTATTAAAAATAATAATATTAAATATAACAAATATATTATATTAAATCTAATAAATATATTATATTAAATATAATTATTTATTTATATTAAATATATGCGGGGCGGGGCGGGGAATCCCCACGGGGATTCAACAAATACCATACTTGCCCCATATTTTGGCGGGGCAGAAAATCATTCCCCGTCACTGCCCCATTCCCCATATTAGCGGGGCGGATCTGCCCCATTCGGGGCGGGTTAGGGCGGGTTCCCCGTTTTCCCCACCCCATTTTTAACCCTAGTTTCAGATCATGGTCACCCATCATTGACAAACGAGAACTGTTTAGGTAAGTCCCATGTGAAGAAGACCATGGGCTAAGGTATATTAATATTATATCACACACTATATAATTTGAAAAAAGAGCCTAAATAACACAATTTTGGAGTTTAATGCCCTGAATAACAGATTTTGTAAAAATGGCCCCAAATGACCAGTAAAGACGCTGGTAAAGTAGCGTTTTGTATTTGAAGGAAACGCTAAACGCATTAGCGTTTACAATTGTTGGGCCAAGCCCAATAGCGTTTGTTTCTTTTTTTTTTTTTTTAAATAATTAATAAAATCAACATGAGTGGTCACTAGTATATGCTTCAAAGTTCAAATCGTCATCCTAGTCTACAGACTCTTATCGCATAATGTTTTTAAATAATTTTCCTAACTCCTAATAAAATAATAATTGTAAAGTAAATTAACAGTCGTTAATATTTTAGGGATCATATTTGGATTTTAAAATAATTAATTTATACTTTAAATTAAATTGGCCGACGGTTAGGGTTTAGGATTGAGGGTGTAGGGCCGGTAGGCCCTACTCCCTCGAGCCTAAACCCTAATTAAGCGAGGCTGAAGGTTCGGCCCTTCAGCCGAGACGCCGGCGGAATAAATAAATTTACAACCGTTAACATTTAGGGTTTAGGTTTGGGTTGCAGAATGATTAATTCGTACTTTATATTATATTGGCCGACGGTTAGGGTTTTAGATTGAGGGTGTAGGGCCGGTAGGCCCTACTCCCTCGAGCCTAAACCCTAATTAATGCGAGGGTGCAGGGCCGAAGGCCCTAAAGCCGAGAAATCGGCGGAATAAATAAATTTACAACCGTTAACATTTAGGGTTTAGGTTTGGGTTGCAGAATGATTAATTCGTACTGTATATTATATTGGCCGGCCCTACACCCTCAATCCTAAACCCTAATTAAGCGAGGCTGAAGAGCCGAAGGCCCTGAAGCCGAGACGTCGGCGGAATAAATAAATTTACAACCGTTAACATTTAGGGTTTAGGTTTGGGTTGCAGAATGATTATTTCGTACTGTATATTAAATTAGCCGACGGTTAGGGTTTAGGATTGAGGGTGTAGGGTCGGTAGGCCCTACTCCCTCGAGCCTAAACTCTAATTAATGCGAGGGTGCAGGGCCGAAGGCCCTAAAGCCGAGAAATCGGCGGAATAAATTAATTTACAATAGTTAACATTTAGGGTTTAGGTTTGGGTTGTAGAATGATTAATTCATGCTTTAAATTAAATTGGCTGACGGTAAAGTTTAGGATCAAGGGTTGAGGGCTCCTAAATATTGATAATTAACTCTAAACAGAACTTTAAAAAACGTTTAATAAAGTGGCGTTTTAACATCTTTATATTATAAAACGCGAGGTGATATGACGTTTATGTTGATTGAATAAGAGTAAACGCTAATCTAGTTGGCGTTGTGGATGAAATTAAATATTAAAAAAATGAAAACGCCAAACGCTATGGCGTCTCTCTTTTTCATTAGATTTGTTATACCCCTGTGTCACACACTGTTCAAAAGCAACGGCCCAAGCCCAGCACACTTGACAACGATGTAGCGTTTTCGTGTTTTTAATAAAAACGCTACACGAGCAGCGTCTCTATTGGTTAGCGAGGGTCATCTTTCGGGTATTTTGATATTTGGGGCATTTCCACCCCAAATTTGGTTATTTGGGGCCCAAACCCATATTATTTATTGTGCACTAAGCCGGAGGTCTTTATGGAAACAGTCTCTCTACTTTAAGGGTGGGGGCAAAATGCGTATATCTTACCCTGCTCTAAGCGGGATATACTGAAGATGTTTGGTTTGGTTTACTGAGGATGCCATCTTGTCATCTTAGTCAAAAATTATCTTATTCCATAATTTTCATCATCCCATATTTTCTTGCACGAAATATTTACTACTAACATTTACACGAAAAACGACCTTCAAACATAAATCATAGATATTGCAATTCACCGGAAAAAGCTAGTACACAGGTGTACTATTTACATCTACTGCCTACTGGTCGTAGTTGAAGGAGGTTTAGGTTAAATTTGAAAAGAAGGTTAGACAGACAAGGCGGAAGGGTAGCTAAAACAGGATCAAAAGCACGTGCTTGAGAGGTTATTATTATGTTACTCGGTTTTTAATTAAATTTTTTTTGCAAATTTTAATTTAAATAGTTCAGCGAAAACAATCTATTTTTTTTTTATATTTAGAAGACCAGAAATACTTATTCCTTGAATTTTATTTAGGGATATGTGATTTCAAATTACTCGAATTTAGAAATGAGTAAAGTTGTGGGTCCAGGACTACACTACTTAAGCGGATGCAGTAAAGCCCATTTTCCGGCAAGCCCAAGAAGCGTGATAAAACTAAAAGTTCAAGGCCGCCGGATCCGATTAAACGCAGCAATGACGACGCCGGAGCCTTCTTCCAAGTCCATCACTCACGTCGTCTTCGACATGGATGGCCTCTTACTTGGTACTCCTCTCTTTTTACTTCCTTTTTATTTTTTATAAATCTTCAAATCTTGGTAAAATGTTAATATTAATTGTATTATTTCATTTTGTGATAAATTAAAGTTAGGATTTTTTTCCTTGGTTACACATTAGTTTGTTGATACATATTTATTAGGTGTTGTGTTGTGTTGGAAATGTACAATCAGTGGCGGAACCGGAATCTCGAAAGATTTGACTGAATTATTTAGTGGAATTATTTTTTGCTGTGTATAACTTGTTGATGTTTGTTTAGAGTTTGATGATTGATGCATTGTTGTAGATACGGAGAAATTCTATACGGAAGTCCAGGAAATGATACTAGCTAGGTACAATAAGACTTTCGACTGGTCTCTTAAAGCCAAAATGATGGGGATGAAAGCAATTGAAGCTGCTAAGGTGTTTGTTAACGAAACAGGGATAAGTGATTCTCTTAGTGCTGAGGACTTTCTTGTCGAGCGGGAAGAAACGTTGCAGAAATTGTTCCCAACGACTGATCTCATGCCAGGTAGTATAATGTTGAATAGTGTTACTTGTTTATGATTTACATTTATTTTTTTGCATTTACAATTTATATATTTTGTATCATCCTTTTTAAGGATATTCCCGGTTTTCATGTCAATTTGTTCTTTTTATTAATTTTAAGATAGATCTTAATCTCCCTTCTACTTGTTTCAACAAGTAAAAAGATAGACTCTTGTATAAGGCTTTCATGTCATGAGACATGACATTATCATACCTCTTAGACTACAAAGTTATATTTTTGTTAATATATAATGATGAAATATTGAAATCCCAAAATGCGAGGATTCCTTGTGTAATACTAGGCGTGAGTTTAGATGTTCTTCGAATTCTGGGGTTCAGCCTATAATTAACTTACACCAGAGAATTAAGCATGATACTTAAGTTTTTATACCGAATGATCTGAACTCAAGACTTCAAAGCATCAAGCATGTGAGCAGAAAATTCTTGATTGACCCCTACCCTATAATATAACGTCACATCAAATTAAGTCATACCTCACTTGTAAACTAATGCTGCTAAAACATGTGCAGTTAAACTAGGTACAGACGGAGGTATTAGTCATTTATGAAGGGTATTTTATTGGAAAACCACAATTCAATAACAATACAATTGGAAACTATGCAAAATTTGCCCTTTATTAAGGTAATGAGGTGTGAAAGGAAACTAAGTATATTGCCAAAAAGAATAAATAAAGGATCCTAAATGGAGATACTTCTGGAAGTTCCTTCTTTGATACTAAATTTCTTGTATCCATAAGTTAGACGCCCTCACCTCCTCGCTGTAAGTGGGCAATAAAATCACAAGTCACATGTACTGTGTACGCAAACAAACTTTGATTGTTTAGTTAATGGTTGCAAACCCTAGGGAAGATCAGGCTCTGGAAATTGGAAAGAAGTGGATAGATTCCTTCCCTGAAGGCGAGCATATAATTTCATAATGATAAAACTATTACAATTGATCATATATGTATATAATTATCAACAGTGCATCACTAAAACAGTTTGTGACCATCCACTGTCTCGGTCATCTTGCTAAAATTCTATCCCTCGTCTCACGTGTCATTATTTTAAAGTAAATAAAAGATTTACATTCCTGAAGTAGGAGAATATCTACCTCTTCTTTATCACTGGTCCAATTCATTAAACAAGTGATTAAGATCTGTAATGACTTTGTGAGCAAATTCTTCGAGGGCTGGAATATGTAAGCAATATCCTTAATATGCACTTTTGTACCATTAGTCACATGTATGCAAGTTATTATCATATACGGACAACTACTACAGTTTCATTACAAAATGATAATGTGCACTGAGGACGTCATATTAGTTGCAGAATAAATAGTAACTACAAGCTGTGTAACCTAACTATTAGGAACTTTTGTCATGATTTTTAAACAACATGACAACTTAACTTATATTTCTTTCTAACAACATTACAACTTAAAGAATAACAAACATACCCAAGGAGATAAGATGTATAAAGACCATATGCCAACTCTAAGGAGTAGGAGGTCGTTTCCACGAAGACCATCAAAATACTAAAGACTGCAGTTGGAGAAAATATTGTGCAATCTCGTACTTTTACCTCTTTCTCGTGTTCAACTTTAATTAGTTTTCTATATCTGCATCAAGCTAAGGGAGTTATATTTTGATATATAGTATACCAAATACAGATCACGGTATATATTTTTTTCCCCTTGACTGAAAACCCACAAAAAGTAATCAAACTTAATGTCAGTGTTGTGGAAGAAAAGAATTGAAGACAATATACTCTCAGAAACCATTTTATAATTTTATTAAATAAGACTTGTGACTTGCATACGGTGTAAAACACATTATGTGGCATGAAAAAGTAATGTACATTCACTTGTGTCTTTACTTTAGGTAAAGTAATATGTGATTCAGTAAAACTAAAATCAAATTTGTAGAGATGTGATTGGCCAACGGCTCAACCTACCTCCAGCTGTTGGATCGTGGCAACAAGGACATTTTTTTAACCTTTAATATGAAAATATTATGACATTACGTACAATATTAGTTAAATTCTTTATAATCCATGTATACTTCAGTAATGACCTAAATGTTTCTGCTAAGAGATTACAAGATTTAGTGTGAGCATTTTCTTAAAAAAACTACTTGTTAGTAAATCGAACCGTGGGTGGGGGGGGGGGGGGGGGGGGGGGGGGGGGTGAGGAGACTTGTTCCAACTAGTATTACTTGCTATATGAAAACATTAAAACTGTATGAATTTGTATGATCGTTTGTATTGCAAGCCTGTTGACTCATTTTTAGGTCAATATCATTTCAATATCTTTAAATTTGATATTTATATGACTGATAGTATGTGGTAGACTGGTAGCTTTATAGATTAGTACCGATTCTCTTGTTACCAAAAACTTTATTATAACTTTAATATAAGATATTGTTTTTAATATAATATTTTGAATTGTTAGGGGCTGATCGTTTGATCAGGCATCTACATGCAAACAAAGTACCGATATGTGTGGCAACAGGGTATGTATGAGCATTACATTCTTTATATTTCTCAACCTATGTTGTTTTTTTGGAAATAATCATTAGAGTGATTTAGGAACAGTTCTAAAAATGTATGAGCATTACTCACCTAATATTTTTCTTACAGATCTAAGAAATATCACTATGAATTAAAAACACAAAGACACCAGGAACTGTTCTCCTTGATGCATCACATTGTCAATGGTGATGATCCAGAAGTTAAACAAGGCAAACCAGCACCAGATATCTTCCTTGCTGCTGCCAGAAGATTTGAGGTAAATATTTTTCACACTTTAAATAGTTCTTTAGGTTATCAATGATAGCCAAATTAATATGATTATGTTACATATGTTGACTGCCATTGTACAGTTGAACCTCGATTAAGTAATAATCGATAATCTAATAGTGTAATTTTTTTTTTCCTTGCGCCAACATACAACATAATGTGGATAATGTATTTTACTTTCGATAAAGTAATAAACTTGATAAATTATTATTTGTCCTTGATTGTAACGTCATTACTTTAAAGAGGTTTAACTGTAATGAAATATGCGAATAAACAGGGCGGACCAGTTGATCCCAAGAAAGTTCTTGTTTTCGAGGATGCGCCTTCTGGAGTCCTTGCAGCCAAGAATGCTGGGATGTAAGTGTACATTTTGAATAGTGATATAATTCTTATTCTTAGTAGATTTCCTTTCTTTCAGTGTCCTTTGTTTTCCACCATAAATCAGTATTCCCAACTCTACATACTACTCCCTCCGTCCCCTTTTACATGTCCTTTTTGAAAAAATTACGCATCTTAAGAAAAAATTAGTTGAGTATTTGGTTTCTTTGTCTACCCCTAATAAATGCATCGAGTTAAATTGATTTATGTGTTTGTATTCAAACATGGAAACTTGTATTCAAAGGGTATTCTTTGGGAAAACATTCAAAAAATTGCTTTAAAAAGAGAAACGAGACAAGTATTTTGGGACAATTTTTTTTCTCAAAAAGGACATGTAAAAGGGGATGGAGGGAGTATCTGTTTTATGTGCTATAAATACACCCTATTGTGTCAATGGCATCATTTTTAGCTTTAATTGCGTTTTATTTACTGGAAAGTTACCCCTATTGGATTTAGGCCTTAATAGTTAATAGTTAAACTCTTATGTTGTGGAATTTATTGCAGTATGCTGATTATAATTTTTTTTTAAGTCTTGTATGTAAATTAGAAAGTTTGTTATTGAAAACCCATGGGGTCTTTTTATCTATTAATTAAAGTTCCTAAATATTAGGTATTGTGCCGGTTGCAAGCCTGAAAGCTTACTGCATTTTAATGCAGTTAAAAAATTAAATAAATAATCAGAGGGGTTCTGCATGAATCAGGGATTTGCTTAACGCATATGAATTTGGATATATGTAATCGTGTCTACACATTTTTAAATTGTTAGGAACTATGTATGATGCATCAATCTATTCCTGGCACTAATATTTTGGTAACACAAATGTTTGCAGGTCTGTGGTTATGGTTCCAGATCCAAGGCTAGACAGCTCTTATCTTGACACTGCAGACAAAATTTTGAAGTCTTTATTAGAATTTCAACCAGCCGACTGGGGTCTTCCACCATTTGTAGATGAAACAGCTTAAGTACCATGAGGGATTAGTTGGAATCACTGTTGGAACTTGAAGAGATTGGCATGCATCAGAAAGCCTTTGAGGCAAGTATGAGGCTATATTGTGAGAATCCATTCACATTTAATTTGTGAAAACTAAACATGTTGAAGCTTGGTTGATATAAACATTTTAATTGTTACCAAATACAGGCATTTAGCCTTTATGCATTCAGAGTGTTTTTTGTTTCCTTTAAATAGCTTGTTCGTTACCTATTTCGGCTTTAAACTTTGTTAAATATTTCAATGGTTCATATATATCTACATCAGCTCATGTTTCTTTCCAAATATCAGAATCTCATATGGTTTATTTTATCAGTTCTGCCCGAAAAGTTTATAAACATAGTTTGCAAGGTCTGTTCTTTCAAGTGCAAGTAATGCCAAATATGGCATGGCCAAAATGAATGGCAGATCTCTTTTGAAATAATTTAAGGGATGCATAAAGTTTCAATATTGGTTCAGGTGATTGTACAAGGAAATTGCCCAGAGTTCATTTCTATTGTAGAAGAGTAAAGAGAAATTCAGTACATATCACAAAAGTCTTCATAAATTCACCAAAGCAGGCATATCATGTCTTTATCACACATCCATGCCAAGAGAGATTCATGTTATGATTGGTTGAAGATTCATATGGCTACTAATCTGCAGATCAAGTAGAAAGCTTTTTAATGTTCTTGAGTCAAGCCCCTGCAACTACTTTTCCCTTTCTTGAATTTGTCTTAGCGGGCAGTATCCGAATTCTCTTGGCTACCCTAACGAAATCGCTTTACCACACAAAAACAAACACAAATTTGTATTTCAGTCATTACTTACAGAACTTGTTAACAACAAATTTAATGAAGAAGAGAAGAGCAAGACTTACTTCCAGTTAAGATCACCAACAAGCAGGAGATCATTCTCCATGTCTTCGTAAGCAATGAGATGACCTGGTATGGCATTAGAGAGATGAAGATCGTGAGCATGAGCAGCAGCATTACTATTGTACGTATCCTCATCCACCACGAACATCTGACGAAGAGCCTTGGCAAGGCTCTGGTAGCTCGCATGCTTGTGAAGGCTGATGCGTTGGCAGATGGAACGCCCTTCCAGCACCACGGTCACAGCAGGAGGGGGGATCATCGCGGACGCAGAATTAAGTACCATCACATCATCTTTATTATCAACCAAACCTAGACCTCCTCCTCCTCCTCTACTTGCTGATCTATGATAATTATTCGCTGGAGGCACGGATAATAATGACATCATCAGCGGAGGATTTGCTGCTGCACCAGCCATATTCTCTACACCATTGAACATCTTTCTCTTCAAAAACTCTCGATCATCTCCTCTCTCACACTCACTATAACTATTACTACTATTGCTCTTCATCTGGCCTTAATTTAAGAAACTTTTCGAGTTTCTGTATCACAATCCTTGATCTCTCTTAAATAGCCTCCACATTCACATCTCATTCATTAATAAACAAAACAGTGACGACGAGCTAATTAGTATATATGGATTCGCGACCAATTTTTAATAATTTACGATGTAAAGACCGAGAGAGAGACCACAAATGTCGGAGAGGGTGAGGAAATGTGTCTGGAACCGCCCAGCTCTTGAGGCATTCAACTCCACTCTTTCTCATCAAAAAGTTGGCGTTTCATTGAAAACAGAGCAATGAGTAATGGACATTGAAAATTGAAGGATTAAACAATAGTCCAGTGCACTCAAACCCTAACCTCAGTCTTCTCAGCATGTCATGCAGCTGCTGTTGCGTTCGTGTGTAAATATTTAAAAACAGGGGAGAGTGGATGATTTGTGATCCCGAGTTGAGCAGACAGTCGTGAATTAGGGAAAGGAATGGAGCTTACTTGCAACCATGAAATGCTACTAGTGGACAACTAGCTTGTTGCACAGACCAGGGGATGTTTGCTTCTGAATGCAAAAGAGTATTGTCACTCTTTTAGGTTGCTGTACAAATTGCAGAACAAACCTATTCAAAGCTACTTATTAAAAGTAAAGGATTCCGTTAACAATGCGGTTTGTAGAAATCGGGAATCGGAACTGATCAGCTAATCAAATTTATTTGAATTGGAAAATTTTAGTCAAATCCGAATGTATTGATAAATCGAAAAAAGATTTTTTTAAAGATTTTGCAACTTTTAGGCTGTGCATCTCTTTCTTTAAAATCAACAATTATCCAACAATAATAATAATAATAATAAAAGATTGTTACTGTGATAATCGACTCTCAAAACTTGGAATGAAAGGGTAAATACATGAAAAATCATTGGGATGCCCATAGCATGCTTGAAGAAGAAGCAATCGAAGATACTAAAATAGTTGTACTGATTTAAACAATAGAGCTATTATAAAAATGACAATCTTGTAAGTTGATATGACTACATAGGTTAGGGAGACGACCGCGCCAAGGTCGCCGAATGGCTCGCAACTAGACTCTCAAACCGGTCGGAGCCGTTATTTTAATTTTTCTCAATATCAATACGAAAAATACAGGATCAAGAGTTAGATATGGTTTCCCATACACAGAACGCGTCTACTTTATGTGCATCAGTGCATGCTTACACACTTGAAGCTTTGAATTTCATCAATAAGATTTTCCTCCAAAATTTTTATTGGTTAGATTAAAGTATTCGCCATTAACTTCATATGATAATTGTCTAGGAATAATTATCGATATATCACTCTCATGAAACTACAAAATTGAGATTTTTACCTTTAGTAAGAGTTGCTATTAGTTTTTCAACAATTATAGATAACGTATGTTAGGACGAAACAAGCTTATTATATCAAAGTTAAACTTAATAGGACGACATACGATTAATTTCTTGTCATATATTTTAAATTTTAACAACTATAATAATCATCCAGTTCAAAAAAAAAAAAAAACTATAATCATGTGAAGAAGCTCAGTCAAAAGTTTAAATTTCATTTGTTTAATATTTTTCACTGAACCAAGTTCACATCACAACTTTGACGACATCGATTTTGGACCAACCGCTTTCTATGATTCCTCTTAACCTTAAATCTTTAAAATTACTAACACATATGTAGTGTTCCAAATTTAGAAACATTTTTTTACGATGGTGTGACTTGTGAGTCTGTTAGAACAGTAAATTGATTTTGGTTGATCAAACCATACACACAGATGAGGATGTTGGATATTAAGTTGGTATGAATTTGAATTCTGATTTGAGTTAATTTTTGAAATGAATTCTAACCGGAGATATGTAGTTTTATGTAGTTAGTTATTTCAGAATTAGAATTTGATTTACCTAGATCGAACATAACCATAGGTATCATTTTATTTTTCTGAATACAATAGAAAAAAACAAGACTAAGAGGGAGCGCACCAACTGGAGTTCTGTGTCCATAAGCGGTTTCAAAGTAATATCCTGAGGTTTTCACAACCTCTCCGGTTCTCAACACTGAGAATGCAAACGTATAAACCACGTTCTTCAAATATGATGAGCAGATCTCTGTAATCGCTTGCTCATCTTACCTTGTAAGCATACCATTTATATCATTATTGTAACAAAGATGGAGTACATATATCTTACTAATACATCTTCGCTAGCTCATGATACACAGAGTATTAGCCTTTGTTTGCACAACATTTTTCACTGCCAAACTAGTACATATATGTGTGTATACAACTAAACTGGGACAAAAAAGAATCATCATTCGAACTATTATATTACAAAGAATATTGCGGGACAACAACATTAGCAAGGTTGCAGTGTCTGTGCTCTTCAGCTTCTGATATGTTGCGGATCAGTTCAGATCTTGATCCCCATTAAGTTGGCATCAACTGTTGAGAGAGCGGGAAACAGCAAAAGCTATTACCACACATCACGAAGATACCTTCCACTGATCTGAAGATTTTTCACCAAGCTCTCAGCCTTACTGCTGTCCAAACCTCCCTAGAATTATAAAGCAATCAACCTATTAGTCAACTTCCATTTGGAATTTTGAAACTTAATGAATTGAATCATGATAACGAACATGACCCAGACACTTCATAAGTTATAGCCAATCTACCTATTTTCTTTGCTTTAGTACGTTCTAATTTCAAGTATTTGTCTGAGCCAGTACTACTAGGTAATCACCATTTCAAAACTGTTTTGGGGGTCTTAGACAAGGTACATATAATTTTCAGACAGCATCTAAGCTGTCTACTAATTTATTATCTATGCATACAGGGTTTCATACTTTCCAAACAAAAGAGTGAGGATAAGATCACCAGAACATTATCAGAGGCTATAGAAACCAACATTGGAATGCAAGTAATTCATCAATTTTTGCTACATAAAAATTCAAAAAAAAAATCAGCATACCTGTTCTTGTGCAATTGTGTGTAGCATCCGATGAACATCCCTGGCCATGCCTTTGGCATCACCACAAACATAAATATATGCTCCCTGAGAAACCATGTCCCAAATTTCTGCAGCCTAGTCAAACAAAAAGAGGGAGAGAAAGAAAGATTAATATTTTACAGACAGTAGACAAAATAAATTAAAATTCAATCAAGACGGCTCTATTAGCTTCATACTTTCTGGCTCATTTTATGCTGCACATATTCCTTTGTTGGACCCTCGCGTGAGAATGCCACAACCATCTCAGACATTGCGCCAGTTTCAACAAAGTTGTTGAGCTCGTCACTGTAAATAAAATCCTGTAATAGCAGTCCATATAGAAATCAAGTTAATGAATTGAGTCCCATGTGATGCAATCAGTCGTGCATGATTATTAAATGATGGCTTACCAATTTCCTGTTCCTGCATCCGAAATATAATACAGCAGGTCCCAGCTCAACACCGGACTCTTTCAAAGCTAATCTTTCCTGGAACCAAGACAAACTTTTTTAAGTCTAATGAAAAGATGAGCAAACTAATAATGACAAAATGAAACACTCTGTTGCAGAAATACCTGAAGGAATCCCCTAAAAGGGGCCAATCCAGTGCCAGGACCAATCATAATAATGGGTACTTTAGAATCAGAAGGAAGTTTAAAATTGGATTGTCTAACAAAAATGGGTGCCCAGCTGCAGTCATTGCTTTCCGCCGATGGCACAGCATTCTGTAAATGGATCAAAATTCAGTTTGGAATAATGAAGGATTAAGCAAAGCATCTCTACTTACTATTTGAACCTTCAGATTTAGATAACGAAAGCTGGCCTAGTTACATAGGACAAATAGATTGGCGTTTGCCGATTATCAATAGAAGAAATCCATCTAAAAGCGAAACATTGCTTATTAACTAAATAAATGGGTGGCATTGAACTTTACAACATTTTAAACCTCCATATTGACAACACTTATACTTCTCTGAAGTTATTACCAATTTCATCACTATTAAAGGCAAATAGAATTATTAAAATACCTTCATCCAAGTTGAACACACCCCTTTGTGGATACGTCCTGCGGGAGTTTTCTCATAAACCAATGCACAAGTAACATGAATTCTTGACGGAGCAATCCTGCAAAAGTAAATATGAATAGTTATATGCAACTGTGAAAGTATAATTAGGTGCATGAAGTATTTTCTTGCTATACAAATACTGCAGCATGAAGATGGTACCATTTAAAGTTTTGAAGAATTCTCATTGAATCAAGAACAAAGGTACAGTTATTATTATGAATCTGATTAGCCAAGGTTTGTAGCAGTAGACTAGACATTTAATGCACTAAACTATATTAGCAGGAATTGATGAGTGAAACATAACAGCTTTGTTGCAGTATGAAAGCAGTAAAAATGTAAGAGAAAAATTTAAAAAGGGTGAATATTTACTTTGGCGAGGAAGAAATAGAATAGTATCTTGGCTGCAACCGTGGCACAACAGATGCAAAGAAAACCCCAAGTGGAGGTTTGGCTGATGGGAACTCTGTGAGGACCTCAAGCAGGCTTCTCTGATTGGCAACTACCCATTGAGCATACTCATCCTAAAGAAAAAACAATCAATGTCAATATAGAGTAAAGGAGATCTAAATTGAACCTGTGAAACACCGCAAAGGAATCTGAACCTTTCCAGCAGGGGATGCAAGAAATCTCAATCGTTCAGCTTCAGTAGGATCTGATGCATGAGCTGCTAGAGCAAGTAGAGCTGACTGCAAGACATATTTAATGTTTAGTCATATCATAAATGTGCATAAACAATGCAGTAGACAATAAAATGAGAACCTACCTTCTTTGGAGAACTTAAAAGATCTGCGTATCTGGTCAGTGCCTGCCTCAAAGTGCAAGGTGGGAAGGGAGGTAGCAGGGAGCCTCCGCTAACTGGTGTTCCATCCTCCTCCTCGGTGTGGATGGAGAAAAAAGTGTCTGGTGATATAGCCAGTAATTTTTCAGCCTCCTCAACAATTTCAATCAGGTTCTCCGTGTACACTCCAACATGATCACCAGTCTCATATCTGAGTGTATAAACACATTACTGTTAAACTTACAGTAAAACCATGAGTTGCGACTGTTTTACTTTGCATATATGTAGGAAAAAAGTTAATTAGGAGTACCAATTAAAAAAAAGATATACTTGAACTATATGTTGCCTTATCAACAAAGTGTAATAAGTAGGAATAGAAAGATATTTACGTGAGTCCGGTGTGGGAAATGTCAAATTCCAGATGAGTGCAAGATCGATCAGATTCAGGCGTATGAAGCTCTCTTTTTACAGCCACATTAGCTCTACACACATAAAGTAACATAAAAGCATATATCAGGATAATGAGTGTCTTAGTATATAACAACATGAAAAGAAAGATTAAAATTTGCATCACTATTAGATACCTGCAAGGATGCTGGGCATCATAAGTAGCATGACCATTTGACAGACTAAGAGTTCTATCCAACGAAGATGAATCCGTTTGATCATGAAAGACCACCCGATATTCTAGGACAGCAGCAGTATAAGGAGTGGCAATAGTTCCATCCTCTTCATCCCGAAGTAGGTGGTCTAGCTCAGGCCACACCAACTCTCGCCTACATTGACAACAGTTTATAATGGTAATCAAGCTTCCATTTATTAGGATTACCAAAACTTGATCCATTTAACATGCTTGTCATATAATATTGCTTAGATTGTCATACCATGCTGTAAAGTCATCCTCAATGCATTGATCATCATCTCCCATACCCACTGGAACAAGACGCTTGGCACCTGCAGAGGGTGAAAGAAATATAACACTTGTTATAAAAACATACATAGAACTTGACAAGGAAAGTTAGTAATATTATACTGCACACAAGCAAAGATCGGCATCTCTACTGATGCATTAAATTATCAATACATCAAACGTAAAAATAAAAAACATAAAATAAAGTCTTCAGATTCACATACCCTGCTCTGTAAGGCCATTGTCCACATCCTTTGCGATCTGTTTTTCAGAAATTTACACGAAATAAGTATGGTTGTACAAGTGATATAAATCAAAATCCTTTTTTAAAGAAAACATAGGCATTAAATATACACCTTGTTAAAATGCTCATACTGTCTGTTGCCCAGGCCAAATACTCCGTACTGAAGATTATTAAGCCATTCCCCCTTTTCTTTTCCCTGTTTAAATAATAAAATTCAAAATTAACCACAAATCTAGCTTAACACTGACAAGTGCACAATCTTTACAAGGCTATTGACATTTACCTCTGAAAACCACTTGTAGAATCTAGCCGCATTGTCTGTTGGTTCACCGTCACCATATCTATACCAACAATAAACGATCAACTTAGATAGAGTTGCTATGTTAAATACAGCCTACAGAAACAACAAATACAGCATATAGTATATTGGTCCAAATAACATGGTAAATAACTGAACTCACGTGGCTAAGAAGAAGAAAGCGATGGTTTCCTTTTTAAATTTTGTCTCGTACTCATCATCTTCAGCAGCATAATCATCCTGTAAAACAATCCACTACTTTAGTCGATCACATATATAAGACACAAATCCAAATGCATCAACCAACAAATCAAAAAGTAGAACTCACCAAATCAATAACTCTGAATGTAGCCTTCTCGTATCTCGCTTTAGCTTCCTCCGCAAGTGCCTAATTAAATAAAAATTCATTTAAGTTCAATCAAATTCATTAAACATTAAAAATTATTTTCACAAAACAAATATTCAAAAGAAAATACATTGATCATGATACATAACTTTCTAGTATTTATCAAGAATACTACTCCCTCTGTCCCAACCATTTCTTTACAATTTCATTTTTGGGTGTCTCGTTTACATTCCAAAACTTACAAAAATAGTCAATCGGTTCCACTACTTCCTCATTTTTCTTCTCTTTCCATACTATTTTTACTCCACTATCTCCTTTTTATACATTAAAAATTAATGGATTCCACACCTTCACCCATTTTTCTTTCTCTTTTCTACTACTCCCTCCGTCCCATTTTACATGTTCCTTTTTTTAATCCAACTAACATTTTTTCAAAAGAGACATGTAAATTGGTACAGGAAGTACTTTATACATTCCCAACCTCCGTGCCCAAACTATACGTAAACAAAATGGCCGGGAAGGAGGTAGTGCGTTCCTGTATCTCCATAGTACCATCTGTCGTCGGTCATTTGGGAAAAAAGAATTGGGACAAAATTTGAAATACTTAGCATTCCCGTAACAGTATAGTATCGAATAATTATAGAAATGAATTAGGGATTAATAGAAACCTTGGCAAAGCCTTCAGCGGTACCAGTTTGCGTGCCGAAGAAGATAGTAACCTTCTTCTTACCATCATCAACTTCCTCTTCCGGTTCAATTCTCGGTGCAACTAACTTAACCGGCTCCGAACTCTTCGCCGACTTGTCATTCGATCTCCGCCACACGAAAACAAAAACACATCCAATTAAAACCGCAACCGAAGTCGTGAGAAGCATCAACAGCTCCCGATTCTCCAGCAACAAAGCCAGCGAAGGCGACGAAGACGCGGCAGAGTCGGAAGAGTTGGTGAGGTCAGCAGAACCTCGTTTTAAAAAAGCAGTCATGAAATCGAACGGTGACAACTTGACCTCTCCGGACTGCATCTTTGACGATTCTGTCAAGTGACCAGTTCTCGTAAAATCTCGGGAAATATATGAAGTTATCAACGGCCGGCAAGTGAGGAAATTATATAGGAAGAGGAGAGGAGTGTTCCAAATGTTGAGATTCTGGAATATGGTTTGGGAGATGAAAACAAGGAGGGGGAGAAACAGACGGTTAGTACTTGGCAGAGATGGTTGGGAAAATATGAAGGGAATGGTTGATAGATGGGGGTGGGGGTTTATGAAGGCACGCAAGCCAAGCGAGGCCAGCCAAACCAGACTCCTCTTTCGGACTCACCTACCACCTCCTCTTCGTTGTATTTTACTCCATTTATTATGTCGGTCCCTGACATCAATTCGGTGTCTTAACTGATTTTATGTTTTAAATGTCAACTTATATATTTCTTCCGTATCAATTTAGATGAGCCTTTTGTTCATTTCTCACATATTAAGGAATATTAAATAATTGTTTTTTTTTCTATCTTTGTCCATATTTATTGTGTTAGGGCAAACCCAACAGTGATCCAAAGATCCAAATTTGGGGCAGATTACCCCAAATTCTCCTCTAGCAGTGATCCAAAAAGTGATC